>NW_012237372.1:0-41654 GCF_000981445.1 Babesia bigemina
GTGGGTAAAGGGGCGATGTAGAGTGGGTTAGGGAGCGATGTAGAGTGGATAATAATCACCACTTTGGTCACCATGTCATCGCTGCCGTGACCATGTCATCGCTGCCGTAACCATGTCATCGCTGCCGTGACCATGTCATCGCTGCCGTGCCCATGACATCGCTGCCGTGACCATGTCATCGCTGCCGTGACCATGTCATCGCTGCCTAACCATGTCATCGCTGCCGTGACCATGTCATCGCTGTTGTGACCATGTCATCGCTACTGTGTCCATGTCATCGCTGCCGTGACCATGTCATCGCTGCCGTGACCATGTCATCGCTGCCGTGACCATGTCCTCGCTGCCGTGACCATAACAATGTCATCGCTGCCGTAACCATGTCATCGCTGCCGTGACCATAACAATGTCATCGCTGCCGTGACCATGTCATCGCTGCCGTGACCATAACAATGTCATCGCTGCCGTAACCATGTCATCGCTGCTTAACCATTCCATCGCTGCCGTGACCATGTCATCGCTGCCGTGACCATGTAATCGCTGCCGTAACCATGTCATCGCTGCCGTGACCATGTCACCGCTGCCGTAACCATGTCATCGCTGCCGTAACCATGTCATCGCTGCCGTAACCATGTCATCGCTGCCGTAACCATGTCATCGCTGCCGTAACCATGTCCTCGCTGCCGTGACCATGACATCGCTGCCGTAACCATGACATCGCTGCCGTGACCGCTAACTTGGTCAGGTGCTTGGTCATGGCATTGGTCAGGTGCTTGGTCACCGCTTTGGTCAACACGTTGGTCAGCACTTTGGTCAGCACGTTGGTCACCACCTTGGTCAGCACGTTGGTCACCACTTTGGTCATGGCATTGGTCAACACATTGGTCAACACGTTGGTCAGCACTTTGGTCAACACTTTGGTCAGCACCTTGGTCAGCACTTTGGGCAGCACTTTAGTTAACTACTACACAATCACATACAACGATTAGTGAGTGATGCAACAGATTAAAGTACAATTCATGAGTTAGGTGAGTAGGTGATATGCTAGGTGAGTGTAGGTAGTAAACACGTGAGTACGATTATGGCTGCAGGTAAAACACTCTGTTAAGCTTGTTAACACGTGCAGCGGCGAGTAGTGATTGAGCAGCAATCCTATGACTCGAGGGACTATGTAGATGCGATTTGATGTGGAGGAGGTCTAGGCGGATGACCATGATGTGGATGAGGTACAGGAAAGAGAGGAGCCAGAGGGTAAGGACAAGGTAGGAGAAGGGTTGTCTGATAGTCCAAATGAAGTTGTCACATTCCTCAAATAATTTGGTGAAATATTGCGATTTTAGTACGTTTTGTAATTGCGCGTACAGGTTACGGCAGTATCTTCTTTGATCACCGGATAACAATTTTTTGACGTCGCCAAATGTGAAGCCGTAACTGTATAAAATGCTCATCACACCGCGGCATCCCACCAGCGATCGGCACTTGCAGCCGTAGCCATCGCCGTGCTTGCCCGGTTTACAAGAGCTGCCGTCGACGCATGTGCTGCATCCCCAATCTTGGCAAGAGATACTGCTGAATGAATCAAACAATGATTTAAGATAGTCATACAGTGTCCATGGTAGATAAACGGCCCATGAGAGATACACGTTAGTATGTTTAGCTGCGATGTAGTAGTACGTGTCGCAGAATAGGGTCTGCAGGTACGGCCCGCAGTGGACGTTATCTTCGATTGCAAGCATACATGACTGACTCATCGCGAGGCTCGACATATCAGCCGATTTTGGAATATGATTACTTGCATTATGACTACTCTGACTGTTGCCATAAGCGGCACTAAGCGCACCTGTGAGTTTGGTTGTCTCCTTATATAAGTCAATGGACAACTGTTTGGTTGTGATTTCAAAAGCCGTTTTGATAGCATCGGTACCAGAATCCGTATTACTATTCAGCACATTAACTAATGAGACGGCAAAATTGAAGTGCTCGGGTAGCGATGAGGGCGGTTTAGTCATTAAGCAAAATAGCGTTGTTATATATGAGTTTGCGAAGAAATTTTCTAGCATCTCACATAATGCTCTACCCGTCTTCTCACTACCAGAAAACCCCCTGAAACCGAGAGGTGTCAAACACGGCATACCCTTCTTAGCTTTCGGGCACGTTGAACATACAGCTCTACACCCTATGGAACTGACATGATGAGGCAAGTGGCCAGGTAAGCAGTCGTTGAGGTAGCTCATTAAAGGGGAGTTTGGTTGGCAATTTGGTTGGTATTTGCCTGGCACGTGGCAAACACCCTACTTGGCTCGTGCTTTGTTCTTTTGGGTGCTCGTTACATTGCCATTTAGCTGATGGGACGTTCTGGCCGTATACACAATCGGCCCACCCGTAGTGTTGAGCACCGATGCTACATTGCCTATACAAAAATCTCAGTGGCGGGTACAACCTGCTTAGGACATCCAGTAGCATCTGGAGGCAATCTTCGCCCTTGGATGGGTAGTGAAAGTTAAGCGAATTGGCGCAGTAGTCGACGGCGTACATGGTATGAGCATTTCCGTAACCGACGATTCTGGTCAGAACGTCATATGACTTTGAGCACAAACGCATCACCGCTTTCCGTGTATCATCATATAACATGTTGTTTGGATGCGCTGGGAGGAAGTCATCTCTCATGTCTGTAACAGTTATCTCAAACCCGTCGAGATCTGCTGCGACCTGTTTATTTGGATCCTCAAATAATTCACTCACAGCATCACGCAGAACTTCTTCATAAACGGAACTGCATGGAAGCCCTGACAGCCAACAAAGTATTTCGAACACGTTACATGGCCGCTTCTTGGCAGCAAACGTTGAGACGTGACAGACTTGATAGTAATCGTTAAGGTGCTCGTTCAGCATCTGAAGCGCAAGTTTGGTGTCTTTATCTGTGTGGTATATATGCTTGTAATCGTCGCTAATCAGAAGCTTTTTGATTTTTGTGGCAGCAACGTTCTTATCTAACTCCCCCTTTTGCTTCTCTTTGACGGAGACATCATAGCCTTGATGGTAAAAGAACATTCCAACATCTGTGTTTTTGTTAATTTTCTGAAATCTCTGTTCCGTATAACAATACTTCTTCAGAACTTTAAAGGCAATGTGCAAGTTAGAGACAACAGTCAAACAGACCTTAGACAGCTTTTCACCGTAAGGCGTTAATTTTTCGTTTTGACCAGAATTTTTACCAGCATCATTTTTAACAAGTGGATTTAACGTAAAATTGATTAATGTTCCATCATCATACCCGTTCACATACACCCGCTCCATCTGCTCGACAAACCCCTGCAGCCCCGCTCTGACCGCATCGAGCAGCTCCGGGTGCCGGGGGTTGGCGAAGTGGGAGGGGTGGAGGAGGTGGAGGGAGGAGGAGAGGGATTCATGCTTTTTGGTGTATGTATGATCAAATATATATGTTCTAGAAGGTGTAGAGTCATTTTTGAGGTGGTCGAGTAATTCGTTGAATTTAGTGTTGACGGCGGTGAGGTGCTGGAGGTTGGTAGCATTGATGCCTTGAAGGGCCTGCGGTTCCGACGCAATTTCGGATTTGATTTGGTAATCAGTATACTTATGAATATTAGTGAAATAGGCGTGGAATGCTGTGGAGAGTTCTTTGAATTTCCCAAGATGCTGTGCGCCCTTAGGTGACGGAGCAAGGGGCTGGGCAAGATTGGAAATTTCGTTAAACAATTCAGTGGGCAAATTATCATCAAAATATGAAGAATGGTCTGGTTTTACAGTGTACTTATTACCTCCCATCACTCTCATCAACCCCTTGAACCCGATGCGCAGATCCCTCTCAATCTCCCCCGGCAACCCCTGCAACTCCTGGCTGACCTTGTCCGCGAACGCGGTGAGCATTAGTTTAGTATGACGAACGTAGCGTTTCCTGAGGTCTGTGATGATTATGTTTTTCGAGTCGGTGATTGCCGAGTTTATATACGACTGCAGTCCGCTGACGCATTTGCTACGCAGTCCATCGATTGCGGAAATATATGACTCCACTTCCTGTAACCACGTATCTAATTTGCTTTCCACTTCTTCGGCAACATCGAGTATCCTATTAATGCTTGTAGTTAGCGATCTCATGTTGGTGGGTAAGGTTTTAGTGATGCTTGTAAGCGTTGAGTCTGGTACATTCGTATTGGTCGATTGAGTTTTAAGATTCGAAATGTCGTTTTTGATGCCTTGAACTAACTGCCCTATACGCTGTAAATCGCCTTTTGAATTTTCCATGAATTTCTCAATATTGATTTTCATAGATCCGTACTTTTTAAGTACCGTATTACCTCTCTCGGCTGCCTTCGCATCAAGCGTCTTAATTACGCTTTCTAAAACATTATTTATGAATTCAGAACAAAGGCCAGCATATGCTTCACCATCACTTAAACTTGTAACGTATTCGTTCATCAATTTTGTGATTTGTATACGCAAGCTGTCTAGATCTGTCTCTATCGCTTTAGGAAATATTTCTACTGCATTATTTAGATCTTCGGCAAATCCTTCAAGCACTGGTTGGTTTTTCATACGGATACCGATGGACATCAAATCATTCAGCGGCTGAACCACCTTTTTTATTTCCGCAAGCGCCGTATGAATCTTAGGATAACGATCTTCGAATATCAAAATATCGTCGCCGACGTAACTGCGGGATGCTACTAATTTCTCTTTATTGTTCTTAACCCAGTCGCTCAATGGTTGGTAAATGTCTTTTTTCATGGTACTTTGAAATGCGTTCATTTTGTTTCTAATATCATTTAATAGAGCCTCCACTTTTGTCCTAGTCTCATCATCGACTTTTCTATGTATGTCATTGCACCTCTCAACAACTTTCTTAATGCTGTATTCCAAATCGTGACTCTGATTCTGACACGAAAATTGCAGCACGTCTAATTCACGTTTCATGGCATTTATAGCATTATTAACATTATTACGAGTGTCGAAATTCAAATCAGCAATCTCAGTCTGCAAAGTCTTAGTAGTCTCGGTGAATCCGACAGTCGCCTTAATTGAATCCTTTAACTTCCGGTTCACGTCATCAACCGCTTGCTTAGCGACATCGGCGTCCCCCGTCCTCAGGATCATAGTAGTACCTGCAACAGCATTATCATTTAATATAGCACTTACCTGAGTTTTAAGCTCTTTCATCTCCCCTTCAAGCTTTTTTATTGGTTGTTTAACTTTCTCATTCCCCTCCTGCACTTCCCTGTTATACCCCGCGATGCGAGCAGGCAACTCGGTGAAAAGCCTTTTAAAGCCCTCGTGACCTGAGCAAAGATGTTTGTTAATAAGCGTTAAAATGTTGTTAATTAATATATTTTTACCCACACTGTAAGGCTGTTTCTCGCTGACATCCCTAAGCACCTGATACAAAAATCCCATCACTGCATCACAAAGCCTATCCAAGTCAGAGTACACAATCCCCTGGCCAGTGTAGCCTTTTGACTCAGAGTTGAAGCCGAGGAAAGTTTCGAGGCCAGAACAAAGATTCTCTAAAAGATTTTGGCAATTGTCATTTTTAGTCAATCCTTCAAGACTCTCTTTAAGTTTTTCAAGCTGAGACAACTTGGAGTCAATGTCCTGCAAGGCTTTCTTAGTAGCATCGTCAGTAAGAGAATGGTCAGTATCAGCAAGTTATTATAATGGTTTAAAGAGGTCATAGCGTTAATAAGACGAACTGATTCGAGATATTTGGAGATAGGGTGAACATGATGGCACATGGCAGTGGCAAGAGGTGGAAGAAGGGAAGTGAAGGGTGACGAGGCACAAGTTATTAGGATGGTTTAAAGAGGTCATAGCGGTATTATTGCGAGGTAATTCGAGGGATGTGGAGTGGATTAAGGAGCGATGTAGAGTGGGTTAAGGAGCGATGTAGAGTGGATAAAGGAGCGATGTAGAGTGGGTAAAGAAGCGATGTAGAGTGGGTTAGGGAGCGATGTAGAGTGGGTTAAGGGGCGATGTAGAGTGGATAAAGGGGCGATGTAAGGTGGATTAGGGAGCGATGTAGAGTGGATAGAGGAGCGATGTGGAGTGGGTTAAGGGGCGATGTAGGGTGGGTAAAGGGGCGATGTAGAGTGGATTAAGGGGCGATGTGGAGTGGGTTAAGGGGCGATGTAGAGTGGACAAAGGAGCGATGTGGAGTGGGTTAGGGAGCGATGTGGAGTGGGTTAAGGGGCGATGTGGAGTGGGTTAGGGAGCGATGTAGAGTGGACAAAGGGGCGATGTAGAGTGGTTAAAGGAGCGATGTGGAGTGGGTTAGGGAGCGATGTAGAGTGGGTAAAGGGGCGATGTGGAGTGGACTAAGGGGCGATGTGGAGTGGGTTAGGGAGCGATGTAGAGTGGGTTAAGGAGCGATGTAGAGTGGGTTAAGGGGCGATGTAGAGTGGATAGAGGAGCGATGTAGAGTGGATAAGGGAGCGATGTAGAGTGGGTAAGGGGCGATGTAGAGTGGGTTAAGGGGCGATGTAGAGTGGATAAAGGGGCGATGTAGAGTGGATAGAGGAGCGATGTAGAGTGGGTTAGGGAGCGATGTAGAGTGGGTAAAGGGGCGATGTAGAGTGGGTAAAGGGGCGATGTAGAGTGGGTAAAGGCGCGATGCAGAGTGGGTTAAGGAGCGATGTGGAGTGGGTAAAGGGGCGATGTGGAGTGGATAAAGGGGCGATGTAGAGTGGGTAATAATCACCACTTATGTCACCACTGTCATCGCTGCCGTAACCATGTCATCGCTGCCGTAACCATGTCATCGCTGCTGTAACCATGTCATCGCTGCCGTGACCATGTCATCGCTGCCGTGACCATGTCATCGCTGCCGTAACCATCAACTGTCATCGCTGCCGTAACCATCAACTGTCATCGCTGCCGTGACCATGACATCGCTGCCGTAACCATGTCATCGCTGCCGTGACCATGTCATCGCTGCCGTGACCATGTCATCGCTGCCGTGACCATGTCATCGCTGCCGTGACCATGTGATCGCTGCCGTGACCATGACATCGCTGCCGTGACCATGTGATCGCTGCCGTGACCATGTGATCGCTGCCGTGACCGTGTCATCGCTGCCGTAACCATGTCATCGCTGCAGTGACCATGTCATCGCTGCCGTGACCATGTCATCGCTGCCGTGACCATACACTTGGTCAGGGGTTAGGTCACCACATTGGTCACCACTTTGGTCAGCACCTTGGTCAGCACCTTGGTCAGCACCTTGGTCAGCACATTGGTCAGCACATTGGTCAACACATTGGTCAGCACATTGGTCACCACTCTGGTCATGGCATTGGTCACCACTTTGGGCAGCACATTGGTCAACACTTTGGTCATGGCATTGGTCAACACATTGGTCAGCACTCTGGTCAACACTTTGGGCAGCATCTTGGTCAGGTGCTTGGTCACCACGTTAGTCATGGCATTGGTCACCACGTTGGTCACCACGTTGGTCAGCACATCGGCCAGATGCTTGGTCACCTCACTGCTCATGTGCCTGGTCATCAACGCAATCATTACTCTGTCTAGCACATTAGATGTAGTTGCCAGTTAGGTGATCGGTGGGATTTGGATGAAGAAGTTATGCGCTTACAGATTGTTGAGCTCAGCTGTAGAACGCGATGCAGAAGGGTATCTTGCGGACGAGGAAATCGCGGATTCTGTGGCCCACCGGGAAGCGGAAGATGCACAGGTCGAGCAGGATGATGGCGACGATGATGGCAACGATGACGGCGGCGATGGCGGAGTAGGGAGGGGGGGATGGTCACTTCACTGCTCATGTGATTGTTCATCAATTCAATCATTACTCTGTCTAGAACATTTGACGTCAGTTGGCAGTTGGGTGATCAGTGGAATTTGGATTACGATGTTTGCACTAACAAATTGCGGAGATCAGCTGTAGAACGCGATGCAGAAGGGTATCTTGCGGACGAGGAAATCGCGGATTCTGTGGCCCACCGGGAAGCGGAAGATGCACAGGTCGAGCAGGATGATGGCGACGATGATGGCAACGATGACGGCGGCGATGGCGGAGTAGGGAGGGAGGAAGCAGTCACTTCACTGCTCCTGTTATTGATCATCAACGCGATCATTATGGTCCACAACATTAGATGTCAGTTGGCAGTTATGTGATCTGTGGAATAAGGATTAAGAAATTTGCGCCAACCAAATTGCGGAGATCAGCTGTAGAACGCGATGCAGAAGGGTATCTTGCGGACGAGGAAATCGCGGATGTTGCGGCCCACCGGGAAGCGGAAGATGCACAGGTCGAGCAGGATGATGGCGACGATGATGGCAACGATGACGGCGGCGATGGCGGAGTAGAGAGGGAGGAAGCAGTCACTTCACTGCTCCTGTTATTGATCATCAACGCGATCATTATGGTCCACAACATTAGATGTCAGTTGGCAGTTATGTGATCTGTGGAATAAGGATTAAGAAATTTGCGCCAACCAAATTGCGGAGATCAGCTGTAGAACGCGATGCAGAAGGGTATCTTGCGGACGAGGAAATCGCGGATGTTGCGGCCCACCGGGAAGCGGAAGATGCACAGGTCGAGCAGGATGATGGCGACGATGATGGCAACGATGACGGCGGCGATGGCGGAGTAGGGAGGGGGGGATGGTCACTTCACTGCTCATGTGATTGTTCATCAATTCAATCATTACTCTGTCTAGAACATTTGACGTCAGTTGGCAGTTGGGTGATCAGTGGAATTTGGATTACGATGTTTGCACTAACAAATTGCGGAGATCAGCTGTAGAACGCGATGCAGAAGGGTATCTTGCGGACGAGGAAATCGCGGATGTTGCGGCCCACCGGGAAGCGGAAGATGCACAGGTCGAGCAGGATGATGGCGACGATGATGGCAACGATGACGGCGGCGATAACTTGGGGGGAAGGGGGGGGAAGTGGAGAAATGTTTTCATCGGACTCAGAGCCTACAAAAGGAGAAAAAGCGGTATGCTCTGCACTGCTTAAGGAATGAACACCAGAGGCGGCAACTTCTTCACGTGGACGTTTCTCAAGACAGCATCGACATTCACATGTCTCTTTGTGACACTTATTACATGTCCTTTTCTCATCGCACTGGTAATTTCGATTTCTGCTATCTTTGCGTTTTTGGAAATAATACCAACAGCCATTGCAACCCCAGCCATTTGTACATATTTTACAACACCAGGGACAGCAGTAACAAACTTCATACGTTCGACATCCATAATCACACTCACCACACGGATGACCTCTAATGTACGACCTCCCCATCTTCCTGTTTCCCTCCCAATCCCCTCAACCTGCGAACATATCAAGCACTCAAGCTAAGCACTCACCAACGACAACACGTACCACTGCCGCGCCCAGCCCCTCAACCTGCAAACATCAATCACTCACGCAGCACTCACCAACTGCAACACTACCACTGCCGCGCCCACTCCCCTCAACCTGCGAACATATCAATCACATAACCAACGCACTCACCAACTGCAACGCGTACCACTGCCGCGCCCAGTCCCCTCAACCTGCAAACATGTCAATCACATAAGCAGCACTCACCAACCACAACACTACCACTGCCGCGCCCAGTCCCCTCAACCTGCAAACATGTCAATCACCTAGCAACGCACTCACCAACTGCAACACTACCACTGCCGC
This sequence comes from Babesia bigemina, assembly GCF_000981445.1. NCBI lineage: Eukaryota > Apicomplexa > Aconoidasida > Piroplasmida > Babesiidae > Babesia > Babesia bigemina. The sequence goes on from NW_012237372.1 coordinate 9,661, forward strand.
TCCCACTCCCCTCAACCTGCGAACATACCAATCACCTAGCAACGCACTCACCAACTGCAACACTACCACTGCCGCTACCAGTCACCTCATCAACACGTACCCTCACCGCTGTGTCCCCCCAGCCCAGGCCACCGACACCCACGCTGCCCAGGATACCACAGCTGCGGCTGACGCGACGCATGTGAACAGCAGCAACTGTCACTCTAAATAAATGACAATTCGCAACGCCATAAAAATTGCAGCGACCCGTGCGCTCAACTCCCACAGTGCAGCAGCACCGTGCTACGAGCCGCGGTATCGGCGCCATACTGGCGGAGCGTGTCGGCTACGTGCCTAAATGTGATATTAACAATCGCTACATTGCCGCCTATAAATGCTACTTAACCGGGCCAACGCGGATTACGCCACCCTGCCAGTGACTCGCAACACACGACTTGGGTCACCCGCCGCGGCCCTCACGGCCGCCTACGCCAGCAACCTATCACCCAGCCTCACTCGACACTGACTCAATGGGCAACGCGGACGCCTCTAACAGTCATCGCGTAACTCAACGTGCTACAACACCCACCAAATTACGGTGCAGCCGCCAGCTCAGCACTTTGCCTGTGTGCTAGCTAAGCACTTAGTCTGCGTGCTAGCTCAGCACTTTGCCTGATAGCTACCTTAGCACTTTGCCTGGTTGCTAGCTTATCACGTTGCCTGGTTGCTGGGTTAGCACTTAGCCTGGGTGCTAGCTTAGCACTTTGCCTGGTTGCTAGCTTAGCACTTTGCCTGGGTGCTAGCCTAGCACGTTGCCTGGGTGCCAGCTTAGCACTTAACCTGGTTACTAGCTCAGCACTTTGCCTGAGTGCTAGCTTACCACTTAGCCTGGTTGCCAGCTTACCACTTTGCCTGGATGCTTGCTTAACACTTTGCCTGGGTGCCAGCTTAGCACTTTGCCTTGTTGCTACCTTAGCACTTAGCTTGTGTGCTTGCTTAGCACTTTGCCTGGTTGCTTGCTTAGCACTTTGCCTGGGTGCTAGCTTAGCACTTTGCCTGTGTGCCAACTTACCACTTTGCCTGGGTGCTAGCTTACCACTTAGCCTGAGTGCTAGCTTAGCACGTTGCTTCGTCGTTTAGTCATAACCTAATCCAAGTGCCATTTAGTTCACAGGTTGCCGCTAGAGTAATTCGAGACATTAGACTACGTTTGTCAGCTAAGTGAGTAGGTGAGTTGTTACGTGAGTTGTGTGAATTACAAATGTGACGATGATCACGGTTGCAGGTACGATATCTTGGCAAGCCTTCCGACTTGCGCCGCCGCCAACAATGACTGCGCCGTTATCTTGTGCGACGACGGTACCCTCAGGTGTGACCTAATGTGGAGCACATCCAGTCTGCCAACCATTACGCAGATGAGGTAGAAGAGGGACAGCGACCAGAGTGCGACATTGAGCCAGATGAAGGGCTGCCTGATGGTGAATAGGAAATCCGGAAGTTTTTTAAAAACCAAATCGGCAAGTACGTGCCCGCGGTTTTCTTCTTTGTTGAGTACCCTTTCTAGGGCCTTGCAGAGATCTTTGCAGGATCGTTTCGTCGCATTGTTATACGATCCGCTGAGATCCGATGCACTTCCATAATAGAAGCCATATTTGAATAAGTTGGGAAGCGATGATTGGCATTGTACTATTGATTTGCAGGCCTCATCGTGATTGAGAGCTGGGCTTTCAGTGGTAGAAACAACGGCACGGCAATTCTTAACGCACGTCTGCTGCTGACATCTGGACTTTGGTGAGCCACACCTGCTCTTGCAATCGTCAAGCAGTTTAGAGAGCAGATCATAGAACGTCTCCGTCAGGTATACAATCCACGACAGATATTTGTCAGCGTGTTCCTTTGAATACATGTTACAAATGTCTCCGCAGAGAGGTTGGAGGTATGATCCGCACGTGCCGACGGGGTCCAGTGCTGCTTTCTCACCGTTGCATTTGACAAGCATGAACAGGTCTCCTTTGACGTGAGTCGTTGACGTGCCTGTATGCGCAGTGCTCTCGAACAGTGGAGAGATGTCCAACTCTGTACTGGAATCCCCGAAGTTCGCATCTTGAACGGCATTTCTATAAGCATCTTCCCTGTGCTCCTTGCGATTTTTGTCCTGCTGCTCCCATCTATTGAGGAACCCGTAATAGAACCCGAACATCTCACCGAGTGTTTTCGGCGCACTGAGAATAGCACAATTCAATAGACTGCACATCTTTGCTAGAGGAGACATCTGATTGCCGCAGAAGCCAGCAAGCACATCCGCGATGCGGTGACCTGTTTGAGTGACGGAAGCAACGTGACTGATGTCGGCAAAGCCCATCGGCGTGATACACTGTATGCCGGCATGAGACTTAACGTTGCACTCCAGTTTGCCTTTTTCATATTTGATTTGATGAGGTAAGAAACCCTGGAGGCCGTCTTCCAAAAACGACTGAAGTGGCGATTTTACTCCGCACTTAGGGTGTAACTTACAGTTTTGGTTCCTCTTTTGGTCAGCTATTTGCTTGCACGTTTGGTCAGCACATTGGTTGGTATTGCACCGCCATGACGAGCCGCCGACGTCTCTACCGTACTCACATTCCAGCCAACCGCTCAGCGAAGTGCCGTACTGACACTGTTGGAATAGGAAGTGCAGCTGAAGGTACACGCGATTTACAATCTCACGCAACATACACAATAACGTGTCCATATTACCGGGATACATGAACCCGTCGTAGTTGGTATTGAACTCACAAGCGTAGATGCCATCGGCGTGACCATTGCCAAGCAGACAGGTGAGCACGTCCTGGGAGTAGTGGCAGACATCAATAAGTACATCTCTTAGTTGGCGAGTTGTGACGTCATACGGGTACGCCGACAGAGACGCGGGCTTCTCATCTATAATAGGGATGTCACCAGTCGTAGCTGCAGCTTCCGTCTCCTTTTTGTCTTTCTCAAACAGCACATCGAAGCCGTTGAGTGTCAGGTCGTTGTAGACGGTACTGGAAGTGAGGCCGCACAGCCACTTGAGCATGTCAAATACGGTGCACGGATATTTCCTCGCGGCGAAATGCGGTAGATGACATACGCTGTAGTAAGCGTGGAGGTGGTCGACGAGCTGCTTCAGGATGCCATACTGCTTTGCACTGGCTGCGTCGTCTGTCTGCGGTTGTCTATGCAAAACGGCATCGTCAAGATCTTCTTTGGTGACAAGCTTATATTTGGTAGTCCCTTGTGTTGGTATTTCTGCATCCAACTTCTTGTGAATATGCCCGCCCCTGCACTTCACCGTATTCCGCAGCTCCCCGTTATGCTTGTTCGGGCCTGAGCAGACAGTGTAACCGCAGCGCTGGAAAAACCTTCCGAGTGGATTGGTGATTGTATTACCGTGTTGCGCAGCTTCGGTTAGCGAAATAGTTTTGTGCTCCCAGGCAGCTTTACTCGAGCAGTTTTGCCGAAGCTCATGCAGACCGTCGAAGAGCATTTGCAAGCAACTGAAAAAAACTTTACCGCACTTCAACGCTTCTCCAGTAGGCTCGTTTTCTCCAGTCTTAGACCCCTCAACGTTCTTCAACCACTCAATGGTTTTCCCCGAGTACCTGCTGACGTACTGCTTCGCGAGCTCCCCGTGGAACGCCCGGACGCCGGCCTTGACGACGTTGAGCAGCGGGGAGGCGTCGGCGAATGAGGAGGGGGTGAGGGTGTCGAGCGCGGATTGGAGTTCGGCGAGGCGAGAGGAGACGTCGGCGTGGAAGTGGCGTTGGGTGTTCATTGTGGACAGGAGGGCGGAGAGGGCGTCGGCGAGGGGGGTGAGGCGGTCGGGGGAGAGGTCGGTGAGGTGAGATAATGCTGCTAAGAAATTTGCGAAGAAGTTCTTCACTCTGTTAGAGTAAGCGTCGAAAGATGTACCGGAAGTGTGAAGTAGCGTCGTTATGACGGTAAACGTTTTCATGAGCCCTTTGAGGCCTGCTTTAGCATCATCATCAATAATTTTTTGAAGCATCGGAATTTGAGTTCCAACGCACTTCTGAACCATTTTTAATTCGGATTTTTTCTGTGCGTCAAACATTTCTTGAACGTTGTATTCCAAATCAGCGAATGCCTGAGTTACCTGCTTTTGTAGGTGAGTCTGCAGAGCTGGCAGAGCAAACTTTACGAAGCTTCGGGTACTACTTACGGAGCTTTCTAGAGTGTCAATAACCTTATTGAACGCCTTTTCGGCTGATTCAACGAGTGGCATAATGTGCTCAATGGCCTTTTGTATTTTCGTTATCTCAGCTTTCAGGTTGTCCATGGTTTCATCAGCCTCGCCGCTTTTGCTGGTGACATATGCTGGAAGTTGATTCAACAGATCAAGCTGTTTTCCTATTAAAGAAACAGCAGTAGTCAGAGACGTGTTCGCCTCTTCAAACTGCTCCATAATAGTCTTGACGTCAATGGTATCATTGCTACTTTGTGTATTGAAACATTTCACGGCTTCTTCAATAGCTGTATCCGCGGCGTCTTTGATACGGTCCCTAGCTTCTTCATCGAACATAGATATGGAGTCGTTAAGGTTGTCAACAGCTGCGATTAACGCGTCGAGTTTGCTTTGTACATCTGCTTCCGTTGATTTTGCAGTCTTTGACGATGATCGTAACTCAGTGAGCTTCGCTTCGAAATCTTTGAATTGAATCTGAAAATCATCAGGGCTCTGGTCATTCAAAGGATTTTTAATTCTTTTAATTTCTATATCAATTTTACCATAGATGCCGACGTTGTTCATAGCAACTCCCTCACCATTGATATTCTTGCGAAGGTTTTCGGCATAATCTTCTGTCCCCTTTTTAGCTGCAGCTTCAAGGAGATCTTCCAGCTGTGTACTTTTAGCCGCTTCAATTTTCATATTGATCTGCTCAGATATTGCGGATTTCATGGATTCTAGGAGTTCCGACGATTTGGAGAGTGGGTGGGTTTTCCATTGCGCATTAGCTTCATGGAGACTTTTCAAACATATTTCTAGATAATGAACAACTTTGTTGGATGATTGCAGTTTTGCTTGCTGAATTAGTGTTTGCAGCTGATTGCCGCTTGATTTCAATGTTGCTATAAGTTTATCCAATCCGTCATGTGAGCCGTTACTAGGATAATTCGTTGCAGCATTTACACCCGCCTGCAACGCATTCTTCAACTCCTCCACATACGCATTTACCACTTTGTTTATTTCAACGTAGAGTAAATCAACATGGCTCTTCAACTTCCCATCCTTAAGATTCTTAAACTCCGCGTTCACCGAATTCTTCACTGTCGTGTGGATGTTCTTGAGCGTCGCCAGCTGCTCTTCGATTCGTTCCGCCAACCGACTTAGCTGAATCTTAACGTTGCCCATGCTAACGTCGGTGGCCTGCCGCGTTAACGTATTGAATTTTGGTTTAAACGTTAGATGGTATGTAGTCTTAAGATTATTAGATGGCCCAGAAGCTGCTAGGTACGCCGCATCCAGCCTACTTTTCTGTTTTTGAAGTTTCTCAAAAGCTTTCTGAACAAGAATATTTTTAATAGGTTCGCTGTGTACAGTGTCGGCCAGTGTTTCAATCTTATTCTTCAAACTCTCCAACCCATGGCGAACGTTCTCCTCCAAGCCGGCTACCCCGCTCTTGAGCTTCTCAAACTCAGCAGACAGCGGGGTGCTATTATCCGTAAACTTCTCAATCTCCGTTTTTATATTCGCAAACTTCAGACCAAAGCCTTTCTTATAATTCTCAAACCCATTATCTCCCTTATCACCAACCAATTTTTCACCCAACTGCTCTGCCGTCCGAATGGCCCTTTTAATTGCACCAACGTGATAATCTTTATCGTGCCTGAGACTGCTGATATTTCGACCTATCTCGGCAAAATTACCATTCAATGACACGTGCAATTCCTGTATATTCTTTTCAATTCCTTGGTTAACGTTTTGCGGAAGGTCTGCCAGCTTAGCCTTAACCGCCCCGACAGTACGCTTCACGCTCTCATCATTTACGGTTGCTTCGAAATTCTCAACTACCATTTTTACTAACTCCATTCCGGGTGACAATTTATTTTTTAGGTTTTCATCGATGCCATCCAACGCCGATTCTAAGTCCAATAGATCACCAACGTAGTCACCTGCAATGCCTTGCCAGTTCTCCAATTGCTCTGTAACCGGCTTGTCTTCCATTGATGCCGTTAAATGGCCTTTTATTCTTAATTGCAGATATTCTAATGGCCTTGTTACCGCTTTATTTTTCCCCTCCACCCCCCTCACCCATTCCCTAATCCCCTGACTGACAAAGGCAATACTACTATCAAAATGCGTTTTTCTATTATATTTAGCGAGTTCAATGCTATTTAATATTGTTTGTAAATTGCCATTATAAATAGTTAAATTTGTATCTTTTTTTACGTCAGTGATTATACTAAGCAAAAATCCCATCACCCCGTCACACAGCCTGTCAAGGTCAGAGTAGACAATCCCACTGCCATCGTAGCCTTTGGAGTCAGGGTTGAAGCCGAGGAAGGTTTCGAGGCCGGAACATAAATGCGTTAAAATATTATTATTATTAGTTTTATCAAGTTCTTCAGCAAATTTCTTAAGCTTCTCAACAATTTCTCTCTGCTGCCTCACTTCCTCCAATCCCTTCTGCCTCTCCTCCTCAGGGAGGTAATGGGTCTTAGCACAGTCATTTTTAGCATCTTCGGCTTTTTTGATTTGAGATTTTAGGGCAGCAATTTCTTTCTTTTTAGAGTCTTCAGATTGCGTAGATTCAGACTGTTTAGTTTTAAGTTCATTTTTAGCTTTTTCAATTTCAGCATCCTGCTTCTTACAACAGGGCTGGACAGAGGGGTCAGAAGAGGAGGAGTCAGAAGGTTTATCAGTAGGTTTTCCACGGCAAAGAAGCTTGGATTCGCGTTCATCAAGGGACTTATTAGCGTTACCTATAGCCTCCTCAATCAACTTATTCAAAGCTTGAGACAACTGGTCAAGACCTTCATCACCTTGACCATTCCCATACCTAAGCTGGATCAACCAGTCGATGGACTCAGTCAGAAGGGAAGCGAAGGGTGACAAGGCACAAGTTATAAGGATGGTTTAAAGAGGACATAGCGGTAATATGGCGAAATAATTCGAAGGATGTAGAGTGGACAAAGGGGCGATGTAGAGTGGGTAAAGGGGCGATGTAGAGTGGGTTAAGGAGCGATGTAGAGGAGGTGAAGGGGCGATGTAGAGTGGGTAAAGGAGCGATGTAGAGTGGGTTAAGGGGCGATGTGGAGTGGATAGAGGGCCGATGTAGAGTGGATAAAGGAGCGATGTAGAGTGGATAAGGAGCGATGTAGAGTGGATAAGGGGGCGATGTAGAGTGGATAAAGGGGCGATGTAGAGTGGGTTAGGGAGCGATGTAGAGTGGGTTAAGGGGCGATGTAGAGTGGGTTAGGGAGCGATGTAGAGTGGATAAAGGGGCGATGTAGAGTGGGTTAGGGAGCGATGTAGAGTGGATTAGGGAGCGATGTAGGGTGGGTTAGGGAGCGATGTAGAGTGGGTTAGGGAGCGATGTAGAGTGGATAAAGGGGCGATGTGGAGTGGGTTAAGGAGCGATATAGAGTAAGTTAGGGAGCGATGTGGAGTGGGTTAAGGAGCGATATAGAGTGGATAAAGGGGCGATGTAGAGTGGGTTAGGGAGCGATGAAGAGTGGGTTAGGGAGCGATGTAGAGTGGATAAGGGGCGATGTAGAGTGGGTTAGGGAGCGATGTAGGGTGGGTTAAGGGGCGATGAAGGGTGGATAAAGGAGCGATGTAGAGTGGATAAAGGAGCGATGTAGAGTGGATAAAGGGGCGATGTAGAGTGGATAAAGGGGCGATGTAGAGTGGGTTAGGGAGCGATGTAGAGTGGATAAAGGGGCGATGTGCAGTGGATAGAGGAGCGATGTAGAGTGGATAAGGGGCGATGTAGAGTGGGTTAAGGGGCGATGTGGAGTGGATAAAGGGGCGATGTGGAGTGGGTTAGGGAGCGATGTGGAGTGGGTAAAGGAGCGATGTAGAGTGGATTAAGGAGCGATGTGTAGTGGGTAAAGGAGCGATGTGTAGTGGGTAAAGGAGCGATGTAGAGTGGGTAAAGGGGCGATGTAGAGTGGATAAGGGGCGATGTAGAGTGGGTTAAGGAGCGATGTAGAGTGGGTAAGGGAGCGATGTAGAGTGGATTAGGGAGCGATGTAGAGTGGATAAGGGGCGATGTAGAGTGGGTTAGGGAGCGATGTGGAGTGGATAAAGGAGCGATGTAGGGTGGAGTAAGGGGCGATGTGGAGTGGGTTAGGGAGCGATGTAGAGTGGGTTAGGGAGCGATGTAGAGTGGGTTAGGAAGCGATGTAGAGTGGGTTAGGAAGCGATGTGGAGTGGATAAGGGAGCGATGTGGAGTGGATTAGGGAGCGATGTAGAGTGGATAAAGGGGCGATGTAGAGTGGGTTATAATCACCACTTTGGTCACCATGTCATCGCTGCCGTGACCATCAACTGTCATCGCTGCCGTGACCATGACATCGCTGCCGTAACCATGTCATCGCTGCCGTGACCATGTCATCGCTGCCGTAACCATGTCATCGCTGCCGTAACCATGTCATCGCTGCCGTAACCATGTCATCGCTGCCGTAACCATGTCATCGCTGCCGTGTCCACTAACTTGGTCAGGTGGTTGGTCAGCACATAGGTCAGCACCTTGGTCAGCACTCTGGTCAGCACATTGGTCAGCACTTAGGTCAGCACTTAGGTCATGGCATTGGTCAGCACATTTGTCAACACGTTGGTCACCACGTTGGTCAACACTTTGGTCAACACATTGGTTAGCACTTTGGTCAACACATTGGTCACCAGTTTGGGCTGGTGGTTGGTCACCTCGCTGCTCATGTAATTGGTCATCAACGCAATCATTACTGTCTAGCACATTAGATGCCAGTTGCCAGTTAGGTGATCAGTGGGATTTGGATTACGATGTTTGCGTCAACAAATTGCTGATCTCAGCTGTAAAACGCGATGCAGAAGGGTATCTTGCGTACGAGGAAATCGCGGATGTTGCGGCCCACCGGGAAGCGGAAGATGCACAGGTCCAGCAAGATGATGGCGACGATGATGGCAACGATGACGGCGGCGATGGCGGCAACGATGACGGCGGCGATGGTTTCGGGGGAAGGGAAAGATGGTCACCTCACTGCTCATTTGATTGATCAACGCAATCATTACTTTGTCTAGAACGTTAGATGTCAGTTGCCAGTTAGGTTATTGTTATTAGCTGCGCAGTAGATACCGCACCCTGTGGAACGGCCGGATGCGGAAGTAGATCATGACGCAGACGACGACGATGATGAGGGCGACCGGGACGATGATGATGGGGAGGAGAAGGGAAGGAAATGATGATGAGTCGTCGGTGTGAGGGGACACAAGCAGTTGACGGGAAGCGGCGGGGCGTTTATTTAAACAACATTGACATTCGCAAGTGGGCTCCTTGCCCTTACATCTGATATCGCATACAGAAGGCTCGCAAGTATAATTCGATTTCAATTGAACATTGTGTACATAGTGCAAGTAACATGGAGTACAAGGGTAATCACTAGGATTACAATTCTCACAACACCAGAAACAACAATCGCACTTCTTATACGGTATACATTTGTTAACTGTACATTTACACGTTCTATCATCACCATCATAACCGTCCATCTTCCCCTTCCCCTCCCAGTCCCCTCAACCTGCAAACATCAATCACCTAAGCAACGCACTCACCAACTGCAACACGTACCACTGCCGCTACCAGTCCCTCAGCCTGCGAACATATCAGTCACTCAAGCAGCACTCACCAACTGCAACACGTACCACTGCCGCTCCCACTCCACTCAACCTGCGAACATGTCAATCACCTAGCAACGCACTCACCAACTGCAACACGTGCCACTGCCGCTCCCAGTCCTCTCAACCTGCAAACATATCAGTCACCTAGCAAGCACTCACCAACTGCAACGCTACCACTGCCGCTCCCAGTCCCCCCAGCCTGCTAGCATATCAATCACCTAGCAACGCACTCACCAATTACAACACGTACCACTGCCGCTACCAGTCCCCTCAACCTGCAAACATATCAATCACTCAAGCAGCACTCACCAATTGCAACACGTACCACTGCCGCTCCCACTCCCCTCAACCTGCTAACATATCAATCACTCAAGCAACGCACTCACCAACTGCAACACGTGACACTGCCGCTCCACTCCCCTCAACCTGCAAACATATCAATCACTAACCAACGCACTCACCAACTGCAACACGTACCACTGCCGCTCCCACTCCCCTCAACCTGCAACTATATCAATCACTCAAGCAGCACTCACCAACTGCAACACGTACCACTGCCGCTCCCAGTCCCCTCAACCTGCAGACATATCAATCACCTAGCAACGCACTCACCAACTGCAACACGTAACACTGCCGCGCCCAGTCCCCTCAGCCTGCAAGCATATCAATCACCTAGCAAGCACTCACCAACTGCGACACGTAACACTGCCGTTCACACTCCCCTCAGCCTGCTAACATATCAATCACTAAGCAACGCACTCACCAACTGCAACACGTACCACTGCCGCTCCCAGTCCCCTCAACCTGCAAACATATCAATCACCTAAGCAGCACTCACCAACAGCAACACTACCACTGCCGCTCCCAGTCCCCTCAACCAGCTAACATCAATCACTCAAGCAGCACTCACCAACTGCAACACTACCACTGCCGCTCTCACTCCCCTCATCAACACCTCCCCTCACCCCTGTATCCCCCCAGCCCAGGCCGCCGACACCCACGCTGCCCGGGATACCACAGATGCCCTGACGCGACGCATGTGATCGGCACCAACTGTCACTCTAAATTATTCATTATTCGCAACGCCATAAAAATTGCAGCGAACCCCGTGCGCTCAACTCCCACAGTGCAGCAGCACCGTGCTACCAGCCGCGGTATCGGCGCCATGCTGGCGGAGCGTGTCGGCTAGGTGCCCAAATGTGATATTAACGATGGCTACATCGCTGCATATAAATGCCATTTAACCAGGCCAACTCGGATTACGCCACCGTGCCAGTGACTCGCAACACACGACTTAGGTCACCCGCCGCGGCGCTCACGGACGCCTACGTTAGCAACCAATCACCCAGCCTCACGTGACACTGACTCAATGGGCAACGCGGACACCTCTCACAGTCAACGCACAACTCAACTCACCAGACAATCAACGTGCTACAACACCTACTAAATTACGGTTCATCCGCCAGCTTCGCACTTTGCCTTGATGCCAGCTTATCACTTTGCCTGGGTGCCAGCTTAACACTTTGCCTGGCTGCCAGCTTAACACTTTGCCTGGTTGCTAGGTCAACACGTTGCCTGGGTGCCAGCTTAGCACTTTGCCTGCGTGCTTGCTTAGCACTTTGCCTGGTTGCTACCTTACCACTTTGCCTGGGTGCTAGCTTACCACGTTGCCTGGGTGCTAGCTTAGCACTTTGCCTGGTTGCCAGCTTTGCACTCTGCCTGGTTGCTAGCTTACCACTTTGCCTGGGTGCTAGGTCATCACGTTGCATCGTCGTATAGTCATCACCTAATCTAGCTGCTATCTGATTCACAGGTTGCCGCTAGAGTAAGTCAAAACATTAGACTACGTTTGTCGGTTAGGTGAGTAGGTGAGTAGTTACGTGAGTTACAGTGAGTTACAAATGTGAATACAATTACGGTTGTAGATACGATATCTTGGCAAGCCTTCCGACTTGCGCTGCAGCCAACAATGACTGCGCAGTTATCTTGTGCGACGACGGTATCCTCAGGTGTGAGCGTATGTGGAGCACATCCAGTCTGCCAACCATTACGCAGATGAGGTAGAAGAGGGACAGCGACCAGAGGGCGACATTGAGCCATATAAACGGCTCTCTGATGGTGAACAGGAATTCGTCGCACTCTTTGAACAATGCTGTGAAATGCGTCGATTGCAGTACATTTTTCAGTTGTATGTAAAAATGATGGCAATAACTCTTACTGGTATCGCCGTGTAATTTAGTCGAATCGCGAAAAGTGAATCCGTAACTGTAAAAAGTACTACTTACACCGCGGCATTCGACAATTCCGCGACACTGACAGTTCTCCATGCCGTGCTTACCGCGAGAACATTTCGTTCCATGAGTACAACGACTGCATCCCCAGTCGCGGCAGGAAATATTGCCGAATGAGTCCAGCAGTGATTTCAGGCAATCGTACAATGCCAATGGTAAATAGAGAGCCCATGAGAAATACAGTTCTGAATGCTTCTCGGCGAGATAGGTATATGAATCGTCGCATAGAGCTCTGAGATAAGGAGCGCAATGAATCTTATCGCTACTAGCAAACGTACATGGCGTTGATACCGAAAGCGTGGACAGGTCGGCTTCTGAGTATGTTTTATGGCCGTCTGGACGGTGGCTGTGATATGCATTGCGAAGTGCATTCGTGAAGTCACTAGTATCATTGTACAGTTCGATAGACATCTCTTTGGTGGCCGTTTCAAATGCTGTTTTGACTGCACTGTCGTTGACGCCTTTGCTATTCTCCAGCACGCGCGCTAATGTAGATACAAACTGGAAGTGCTCTGGTAATGTAGACGGCGGTTTGGGCATCAAGCAAAGCAACGATGAATATTGGACATTGACGAAGAATTTAGTCAGCGCTTTGCATAGGTCCTCACCTGTCTTCATACCACCTGAAAAGCCACGGAAGCCCAGAGGAGTAATGCACGGTTGGCCAGGGAGGCCCTTAGGACACGTCGCACATTTGGCCTTGCAACCGATGCTGCTTACCTGGTGAGGCAAGTGGCCGGTAAGGCAATCGGACAAATACGACTGAAGTGGCGACGTTGGTTGACACGTTGCCTGGCACTTTGGTTGACCATCTGCTTGGCACGCTGCTTTGCCCGTTGAGTGATCATTACACTGCGATTTGGATGACTGTACGCCTTTACCGTACCAACAGTCGGACCAACCGCGATGTTCGGCAGTCAACTTACACTGGCTGTGCAAGAAGTTGAGCGATGGCAATAAACTACGGAGGATGTCAAGCAGCATTTGTAGGCAGTCGTCGCCTTTCTGCGGATAATAGAAATTATGCGAGTTGTTGCAAAAGTCGACGGCGTACATGGAGTACGCGTCTCCGGTGCCGAGGATTGCAGTCAGCAGATCGTAGGATCTCAGACAAAGGTGGCGCACTGCCTTTACGCTATTGCCATACGTGATGTTACTCGGGTACGCGTTCAGGCATAATGCATCTGGCGTGACTAGCGTGAACTCATGGTCCTCGCCGGCCTCCGTCGTCTGCTTCTTCGGGTCCTCGAATAAGTCACTCATCGTGTCACGCAACAAAGCTTCATATACAGAATTGCACGGCAACCCACACAACCAGCACAGCATTTCGAACACGGAGGATGGCTGTCGCTTCGAAGCGAAAGTGGACTGGTGACAGACTTCATAATATGTTTCGATGCAGTTGTGCAGAGTTTTAAGTGGACCGTTGTCCTTATCAGCATCATGATGTCTGTAGACACGGCCATCGGCATTCTTAACGAGGCTTTTGTAAACATGCCAGCCTAGCATACCATCTCCGTTCCGCAACTGGCCGTCTTGTATGTCCTTGGATACGACGTATCCGTTGTTGCCGAGAAAGTGTCCGATTGGTGTCGATTGATTTATCTTGTCAGACCTCCACATGGTACCGGAGTACTTCCTCACTGTGTTCAACACATTGTATGACGTCGAAACTACGGTCAAGCAGACCTTACTTAACTTGGTTCCGTACGCTGTTAGTTTATCTTTTTCGACGAGCTCAGCACCAAACCTCTCACTGTCGTAGGTCGAGATGTACGCATTGTTGAGCTCCGTTGCCGAAGTCGTGAAACCGTTCTTCAGAGCATTGAGAAGCGAAGGGGTATTCCCTTCACCATATAATGAAGGCTTCAATTCACTGAGCGTTACTTTCAGCGCCGATAGATTTCGAGAAAACTCGTGATTGAAGTACTCCGAAGTGACAAGATCTCCGAACAACTTAGCCAGCGCGTCACGTGTTGGCTTAATTTTTTCATAGTCCGTTTTGAAGTCCGGCTGCTTCTCTAGATCATGCAAAAACCTATTTAGGCTTCCAAAGAACTTTGCTGCCGCCTGACTCATTGGTGATTTTTCTTGCGCAACGGGCTTAGGATTTATGTCTTTGATGGTCTTGATTGACTTTTCGTGCGTTACGAAGTGCTTCTCAAATTTCTTCATGAACCCCTTGTAACCGATGTCCAAATCGTCGGTGATTTCCTTAGGTAGAGGCGCCAACTCCTTCTCGGCTTTCTCCGCGAACTCTAGCAGAATGGCTTTCACTGACGTGACGTAGTTCTTGTTGACTTGGGTGATGAGATCGTTCTGGGCTTCTTCGACGTTGGAGCTTACTACGCCTCTGATTGACGTGATTGTTGCCTGGGCTGTTGGATCGGCGCTGGTGAGGAAGTTCTCAGCATCCCTGATTGCAGCGCTTAAATCAAAGGTTTGTAGCTCACCAAGTTTGTTCTTAATACGCGCCAATTTCTCCTTTATCGTCGTATTGAGCAATGCCCTGAGATTATCCACGCCGTATGTGCCTTCAGTTTTGATGGCCTCGCAGAGCTGTGTGAGATTCTCCTTCACCGCTTCGAACTGTTTGAGAGCTGCCTCATCAAAGGTGGTGAGGATTCCCAGGTTATCGGTAACCTGGGTTTGTATGTCACTGAGAGCGTTGGTGATGTCTTGCTTGATGGTCTCGAGGCCCTTGGTGGATGCTTGATCAGGCCAGGTTTCATTATTGGCAAAGCCGGCGTCATGCAGATCTTCCAATCTGTTGATCACGTCCTTCTTGTCACTGTTGAGCAAGATGTTATTTCGAAGGTTGGTGAGCTCAATCCCAATGTTGCCGATGCCACCGGTGATTGTGATGCTTCTGTTCAGACTGTCTTGATGCAATTGCCGAATAGCAGTAGTGATCGTTTGGAGGCCAGACACTTTACCAGTTCCGTGTGATCTCCAATTCGACGTATCACCAAGACCGTTGCTTAGCAAAACCATGTAATCTTTGATACCATTTTTGTCACCGCTGTAACCGCTAGGAGTATTGCCGTTGTTCTTGCTCTTATCAATGAACCAAGCGGCCTCCTTCAGCTCACTTATAATCGTAGTTACATGCATTTTAACAGCTTTCTCAGCATCATCAATAGCGCCATTCGTGAGTCTTTGGGCAGTTTGTTCTTTATCTCTGAAAGCCTCCAGTTTCTCGAAATCTTTAAGCGCGCCATTAACGTTGCCAATCATCTTTTGCAGCAGCGTCTTATCTTGTATGTTTGTATGATAGTTATGCATAACTGTCATGAATTCATCACTTTCGCGTGTCATTGTTGTAGGATCCTTGAACGGTTCACTTGATGCTTTCTTGAACTCTTCAATAATGTTTGTAAGCGTTTTCTTAAGGCCTGAAACTTCAGACAAAGTGTCGTAATTATATTGCCCACCTAGCTTGCTTTTTAATTGTAACAACAGCATTTCAATATGTGTCGCAATTGAATTTTGTTTCAAGCTGACGTCGAGGCCCTCAAAAATTTTTTTCCATGCATCCGTTAATTGTACACCATTTTGCAAATCTTTAAGACCTAATGCGCTATCGTATTCTAGCATGTTAGATTTTTCCGTTGCTCCCAATACTGCGTTTATAATTTTTTTGACATGCGTTTCAATTCCCTTCTCGACTTGACCTTTCAACAACTCCAAATCTTTGACAATGTGTTTTTTTAGTCCATTTACCTGCTCCTTAATATTTCTGACTAAGGACCCAAGACCTGTATGCGCTTTATTGTAAGCGTTCAATAACGCTTTGCCTTTTCTTTCTAATTCCATAGCTTCCTGCCTTATCTTTGTTCCATTCATACGATTAGTTACATACGTGTCATCCAATTTTTTAAATAATTCTCTACATTTTGCATCCGCCTTGCCAACTACATCCGTGGCCTCCGTATTCCAATGCTCCAACTCTCCAACATACTGCTGCAGCTTATTATTAGCGGCGCCAACTGCTTCTCCTGCCTTCCGTATTTCCTCGAGGTTGTAACCAAGTTCATGTTTTAGTGCATCATGTTGTCCATGATCCAACGCTTCGTGCACCTCTTTCGCCTTCTTAACAGCTTCACTGATAACACTCTGCGCCGCTGTCTTCCAACCTTCCAGCTGTTTTGCTTTCTCCGTTCCCTTTGTCACCCAATCCGCAATATTATCTTTCACGTTTTTGCCAGCCCTGTGAAGGTCCTCAACATCCCGACCAAGTGACTCGGCCGCCGTTTTTATATTCATGGTATACGTACTTGCAGTCCCATCCATGTGTTTTAATATCTTATTAATCCTTTCCAACGCCGCAGTAGCGAACTCCTCGGCCTCCTTTATCCACGCTCCCAGCTCACTGATATACTTCTCTAAATTGCTACTAATCTCCCTCAGCTTCTTCAAAATTTTCTGCACCCTCACCATTAAACTTTTAACAAGCTTATCTATATCGTCACCCACCTGCTTGTTGATGCAGCTCTTGAGATTGCGAAAACTTGTCTTAATCTTCTCCGTCGTCTCCTTCAACTCAGCGTCTTTCCGCTTATGCACGCTGGCCAGCCGCTGGCTCTCGTACTCAACAAGCTTACGAACATGCAACACTTTGTCACGCAACTTATCATTAAGGTCATAAATGTTTTTTTTCATCTTAGTGTTGTTATTTGCCTTGGGGTCCAGAAATTCCGCGCACCTCTTGCTCCTCTCTGTGGCCTCCTTCAGCCGGTCCCCGCAGGACCTTACGGCGTCGGCCAGCTGTGGATCCAGACGATGACTCTCAGCCTGAATATTATTAATGCTAGTAATCAACTCACCTCCATTTTTCTTGGTGTAGTCGAGCAGTAATTGAAGGGGCTCAATCACTGCTTCATTAGAAGACTTTACATTACCATTATACCCCCGCACCCCTGCGACCACCCTTCCAATCGCATCATTAAAACCTTTTTTACCAAGGTGTTTATTGGTCTCAAGTATCTTAATTACAGGTGTAATTGTCTCTTTATGCTGCCCTAAATGCTTGTGGATGTTGCTGAGAACACCACTCAAAAATCCCATCACCCCGTCACACAGCCTGTCCAAGTCAGAGTACACAATGCCATGGCCGTCGTAGCCTTTGGAAGATGGATTGAAGCCGAGGAATTTCTCGAGGCCGGTGCAAAGGTTATTAAGGATGTTAGTAGGGTTGTTATTTGAGGTATTTTTAAGGTTTTAAAATTTGTCAAATTTCATGTCAAGCTCCCTAGGCGGCACATGGTAAGGGCAGTGGCAAGCGGTGGAAGAGGGGAAGAGAAGGGTGACAAGGCACAAGTTATTAGGATGGTTTATAGAGGTCATAACGGTATTATGGCGAGGTGATTCGAGGGATGTAGAGTGGATTAGGGAGCGATGTAGAGTGGGTAAAGGGGCGATGTGGAGTGGGTTAGGGAGCGATGTGGAGTGGGTAAAGGGGCGATGTAGAGTGGGTTAAGGGGCGATGTAGAGTGGATAAAGGAGCGATGTAGAGTGGATAGAGGAGCGATGTAGAGTGGGTTAAGGGGCGATGTAGAGTGGGTTAAGGGGCGATGTAGAGTGGGTAAAGGGGCGATGTAGAGTGGGTTAGGGAGCGATGTAGAGTGGGTTAAGGGGCGATGTAGAGTGGATGATCATCACCACTTAAGTCACCACTGTCATCGCTGCCGTGCCCATGTCATCGCTGCCGTGACCATGTCATCGCTGCCGTGACCATCAACTTGGTCAGCACCTTGGTCAGCACATTGGTCACCACTTTGGTCACCACGTTTGTCAGCACATTGGTCAGCACTTTGGTCACCACGTTGGTCACCACTCAGGTCAGAGCATTGGTCAGGTGGTTGGTCACCACGTTGGTCAACACTTTGGGCAGCATCTTGGTCAACACGTTGGTCAACACATAGGTCAGCACTTTGGTCAGCACTTTGGTCAGCACGTTGGTCAACACTTTGGGCAGCATCTTGGTCAACACGTTGGTCAACACTTTGGTCACCACGTTGGTCACCACGTTGGTCAGCACCTTGGTCATGGCATTGGTCAACACGTTGGTCAGCACATTGGTCTTGGCATTGGTCAGCACCTTGGTCAACACATTGGTCAACACGTTGGTCAACACCTTGGTCAACACTTTGGGCAGCACGTTGGTCAACACTTTAGTTAACTATTACACAATCACATACAACGATTAATGAGTGATTCAACAGATTAAAGCACAATTCATAAGTTAGGTGAGTAGGTGATGCTAGGTGAGTGTAGATAGTAAACACGTGAGTACGATTATGGTTGCAGATAAAACACCCTGTTAAGCTTGTTAACACGTCCAGCAGCGAGCAGTGATTGGGCAGCTATGCGATGTGATGAGGGACTATGCAAATGCGATTTGATGTGGAGCAGGTCTAGGCGGATGACCATGATGTGGAGGAGGTACAACAGAGAGAGGAGCCAGAGGGCTAATACAAGATACGAGAATGGCGTCCTGATATCCCACAAGAATTGATCGATTTGTTTGCGTAATTCAATAAGCACAGATTTCTCTCCTAGCATCAATTTCAACGCTTCACAGAAATCTTTGCACGTCCTCTGCGTAGCTGTATTATTTCCGATGCCACTGAGACCCAACGCGTTGCCGAATGTGAATCCGTATTTATACAGATTAGGGTGCGTGTTGCGGCAGTGGACGATTGACTTGCAATCTTTGTTGTGATTCTTGTCGTCAAGCTTCTTTGCCTCATTGTCTTCACTCTTTGACTCTATTGCTGCATATGCCTTCTTTACCTCACATCCATTAGTACAGCATTTGTCATAGCATCTGCTGCCAGGCTTCTTACACGTTCCGCAGCAGTCGTCGTACAGTTTCTTCAACAGGTCGTAAAATGTTTCCGTGATGTACACGATCCAAGACAGGTGATTGGTCTTATGCTTAGATGAGTAATAGCTGTAGGTGTTCAATGTCAGTGGCTGCACGTAAAGACCACATGGCTTATGGGAGACCGAATGACAGTTTGTTATACTCAGCAGATTGCCATCGGAATGGGCTGTTTTGTGCCCACTGTTACTGCACAATGCACTTGGAGCAAGAGATTCATACCCATTGCCGAAATAAGCTTCAGTGACTGCATCGGTGTATGCCTGTTGAGTATGCAACAGCTCAGATTTGACACCATAATAATTGCCGGTCCAATTCGCGAGATAACTATAATAATACGCGTATACATCACCCAGCGATTGCGGCGGTTTCTGCATAATACACGTGAAGTAACCACAAAGCTTCGTAAGTGGACTATCCTGCTTTCCACAAAATTCATCAAGCACCTTCCAAAGATGTTCACCGTTTTTAGTATGCGATGCCATAACGCTGATTTCATTGAATCCCATCGGTGTCTTACACGGTATGCCGCGATGGTTGGACACCGTGCATTCCAATTTACAACCTGGTTTCTTAAATGAATGCGGTAAGAAGCCAGGCAAACCATCTTCTAAGTATGACTGTAATGGGGATTTTACACCGCACTTAGGGTGTTGGTCACAGTTTTGGTTGACCTTTTGGTTACACTTTTGGTCAGCGCATTGCTTTGAGTTGCACTTCCAATCTGACCCACCGATTGCATTGCCATACAAACAACCCCGCCACCCGGAACAAATTTCGTCGTTGCAGCATTGGCAGTATACGAAGTAGAGCTGCTGGTAAATGCGATGCAGTATGTCTACTAGCATATCAATGCATTGACCGTAGCGAGAGGGGTACGAGAACCCTTGCGAATTAGTGTTGAAGTCCACCGCGTATATTCCGTCCGCGTGTCCATGGCCAAGTATAGATGTAAGTACGTCGTGAGCCTGATGGCATACTTCCGTCAGCATGCCAGATATTCCTCCAACGGTGATGTCTTCCGGGTGAGCAGGCAGTGTATTGGCGTCGTCGGTTTCAAGCAAGATGTCGTCCCCCTCACTGTTAGCAGCGTTGTTCTCCTCCTTCTCAAACAGCTCACTGAATCCGTTAAATGACAACGGTTGGTAGACGGGATTGTATGGAAAACCGGACAACCATAGAAGCATTTGGTATACGCTCGACGGTTGCTTGGTGGCGAACATGGTACCGTAGTGGCATACTTCGTAGTATTCGTGTAGGTGGGTGAACAATCTACTTAAGATGCCCCCCTGTTCTCTGAAGTTATCAGCGCATGCCTTCAGCGAAGTAAAATCGTTGGGATACTTATTAAATTCTTTGTGTTTACGGAAGCCTTTGCTTAATTTCATCGAGACATTCCAACCGGTATCGTCCTTAGTTATGAGATTCTTAACGTCGTAACCACATTGTGTTAAGAAATCTCTCAACGCCGCGTTGTTATCTTCACTCTGCATTCGGCACTCTCTGAAGGTATGACCACCCTCGTAATACAGCTGATGAAGCTGATCGAACAGCATCGTCGCGCAAGTCAAAAACACCTTCGCGCAATTCTTCCCATTTGTCGTCAGAATCATATTTTGATCGTAGTCCTGCACTTTTTGAGCGCTTTCCTTATTAGGGTCTTTTATCAACCACTGACCGATTGCCGGCGAGCCCTCGTACCTACTGACGTACGCCCTCCCAAGTTCACCAATCAATTTGCGAAGTCCACCTTTCATGGCATCAGGCAACTCCGGATGATTATGACCAGCGAACGTGGATGGCTGCAGTGCGCTAAGTGTATTAGTAAAATCAGCGAGATTACGGGAGAATGTATGATCAAAGTGATTCGAGGAGGAGAGGTCGTCGAGCGAAAGGCCGAGCATGGTTTTCACGTTAGCAATTTTGGTGGATGCAACAGTGTCTTTCTTCGTTTGTTGTGCCGTTGAGATTTTAACTTGATCTTCGACGTATTGGAGCAACTCTTCTAAATACATTCTGACTTGGGTGGTGGCTGTTCGTATTTCCGTTTGTTTTTGTAGCGTGTCGAGATAGGTATCATTCGCCTTCATTTTGCCCATCATTCCCTTCAATCCGCTTTCCAGATCTTGCTGAATAATTTCACCAATTTCTGTATATTTCTGAGTGACCAATCCTTTGAGCGCCTCCAACTCTTTCTCTTTGGTGTCCGCAAACATTCTCAGGGCCTCCTGTTTAATGCTTCTCTTGGCGGTGGCACTATCGCTGGTAACTTTTGAGGTGATTGTGGATTGGCAGAGATTAGTGGCTTTCTCTAGCGTGCCTTCTTTTAATGTTCTAACTTGTGCATCCAGGGTAGAGGTCACTTGTTGGTTTAGTTCGTTGGTCTTTTCATCAATCTGATTCTTCACACCGACCAGCTTTTTGTCGTGTTTATCGTTTTTATCTTTCTTGTCTTCTAGGATAGCGCTAATGTTTCTGAGCTCCATATTAACTGAGTCGATAACATAAGCAAGTCCTTGCTTTATTTTTTCGGCAGGCATTGACACATCGTTGTTAAGCTTAGTTTGAATTTTTTCGATCAATGGTTTCTCAACTAATTTTTTAAGTTCTTCGCCTAGTGCTTTAACACCGTCGATAGCAGCTGTCAACTTTCCCATATTTATCTCTGATTTGAATCGTTGAATTTCTATTTCCGCGCCTTTCGCAAGCGACTGTAACTCAGTTAGGGCGGCTTCTACCCCCCACTTGAGATACGGATTATAGCCTGATTCGGATACATCGGTCATCTGTAGATCGTAGCCATCTTGCAAATCACTTTGAATTTTCCCTACTACATCTGCAACTTTATGTATTACTTGCTCCGCGTAGTTGCTAAGATACTTATGAACGTTTTGTAAATGGCCATCTACAGTGGATTGAGATCCAGGCTTTGGATTGGCTTTAATAGCAGTTAGTGCTGCTTTAATATTTTTTTGAACGATTGAAAGGAATACCTTGAGAATAGCATCATTATCGGCAGCGGTAAAACGGCCCTTGAATTTTTTTGCGTGGTTGTTCCCGCTAACATACGAATACAAATACTGTTTCACCGGCTCTTCGTCAACAATCGCCGTAACCGCATCATTGATTGATTGTTTGAATGTCTCCTCGAAATTAGTTGCGTACTCTCCTACAGAAGTAACGATGTCATTTAAGTGACCTTGATTACCTTCCTTATCTGCAATCCCATCGGTAAGCCCAGTAAGCGCCAACTGTATTTCCGCCCACAAACTGCCAAGATCATCATCTCGGAGCGTCGCAGCATTAGTGACAATATTTTGCGCCAAACTGGCAGCCCCCAAGGCCGTATTTGGAGAGGTATCTTTTTCATCAAATTTTCCATTAATAACATCAACGGACTTCTTAATGTTTTGTCGAACAGTGTGCAACTTCCAGACTGTGTCAGTCAAAAGCTTAACCTTCCTCTCAAGTTCTTCTTTTACTAGCATACGAAGACCGTCAATACCCTTAGTCACCGTTTCCTTAAGTACCCTGACCTGCTCTGTAACTGTGCTACTAATCTGACTTTCAAGCGTTGTAAGGTCTCTATCGACACTACTGGCTACCGCCACCAAGTCGCTATAGTCAAGTTTCGTGGATTCTACAAATGTATTAACACTATTAAAAATTACGCAGACGTTGGTTTCTAACTTATTTTTTAGGTTAGGATCTAAATCTCTAAGTGAATCTAATGAAGATTTCGGTTGTGTCACTAAGCTATTGACAGAGTCAGCCCAGTCTGCTAACTTATCTGAGACGGCATCATATTCTTGACTACGCAGTGTTTTGATATATTCCGCAGATTGATATATGTCACGAATTGTTGTATCTAATGGCCCAGTCACTGTTTTTGTTCTCGTTTTCATTTCACCTTCATACCCCTCCAACCACTCCCTCACCGCGCCGACAGCATCCACAAGCCCATCACGCCCGGAGCCAATTTGTTTAGTTAAGGTGTCAAGTACACTTTTAAGCTTTTTATCCTCTCCACTGATGTAATTATCATAAGTTGTCACTTCATTTTCGTTTTTCACCCCCTCAAGCACACCACTCAAAAATCCCATCACCCCGTCACACAGCCTGTCAAGGTCAGAGTAGACAATCCCACTGCCATCGTAGCCTTTGGAGTCAGGGTTGAAGCCGAGGAAGGTTTCGAGGCCGGAACATAAATGCGTTAAAATATTATTATTATTAGTTTTATCAAGTTCTTCAGCAAATTTCTTAAGCTTCTCAACAATTTCTCTCTGCTGCCTCACTTCCTCCAATCCCTTCTGCCTCTCCTCCTCAGGGAGGTAATGGGTCTTAGCACAGTCATTTTTAGCATCTTCGGCTTTTTTGATTTGAGATTTTAGGGCAGCAATTTCTTTCTTTTTAGAGTCTTCAGATTGCGTAGATTCAGACTGTTTAGTTTTAAGTTCATTTTTAGCTTTTTCAATTTCAGCATCCTGCTTCTTACAACAGGGCTGGACAGAGGGGTCAGAAGAGGAGGAGTCAGAAGGTTTATCAGTAGGTTTTCCACGGCAAAGAAGCTTGGATTCGCGTTCATCAAGGGACTTATTAGCGTTACCTATAGCCTCCTCAATCAACTTATTCAAAGCTTGAGACAACTGGTCAAGACCTTCATCACCTTGACCATTCCCATACCTAAGCTGGATCAACCAGTCGATGGACTCAGTCAGAAGGGAAGCGAAGGGTGACAAGGCACAAGTTATAAGGATGGTTTAAAGAGGACATAGCGGTAATATGGCGAAATAATTCGAAGGATGTAGAGTGGACAAAGGGGCGATGTAGAGTGGGTAAAGGGGCGATGTAGAGTGGGTTAAGGAGCGATGTAGAGGAGGTGAAGGGGCGATGTAGAGTGGGTAAAGGAGCGATGTAAGGTGGGTAAAGGGGCGATGTAGAGTGGGTTAAGGGGCGATGTAGAGTGGATAAAGGGGCGATGTAGAGTGGATAAAGGGGCGATGTAGGGTGGATAAGGGGCGATGTGGAGTGGGTAAAGGGGCGATGAAGGGTGGGTAAAGGGGCGATGTAGAATGCGTTAAGGGGCGATGTAGAGTGGGTTAAGGGGCGATGTAGAGTGGGTAAAGGGGCGATGTAGAGTGGATAAGGGAGCGATGTAGAGTGGATTAGGGAGCGATGTAGAGTGGATAAAGGGGCGATGTAGAGTGGGTAAAGGGGCGATGTAGAGTGGGTTAAGGGGCGATGTAGAGTGGGTTAAGGGGCGATGTAGAGTGGGTTAAGGGGCGATGTAGAGTGGATAAAGGGGCGATGTAGAGTGGATAAAGGGGCGATGTAGAGTGGGTTAGGGAGCGATTAGAGGAGGTTAAGGGGCGATGTAGAGTGGGTTAAGGAGCGATGTGGAGTGGTTAAAGGGGCGATGTGGAGTGGATATAGGAGCGATGTAGAGTGGGTTAGGGAGCGATGTAGAGTGGATAAAGGGGCGATGTAGAGTGGGTTAGGGAGCGATGTAGAGTGGGTTAGGGAGCGATGTGGAGTGGATAAAGGAGCGATGTAGAGTGGATAAAGGAGCGATGTAGGGTGGGTTAAGGAGCGATGTGGAGTGGATTAGGGAGCGATGTAGAGTGGATAAAGGGGCGATGTAGAGTGGGTAAAGGGGCGATGTAGAGTGGGTAAAGGGGCGATGTAGAGTGGGTTAGGGAGCGATGTAGAGTGGATAAAGGGGCGATGTGGAGTGGGTTAAGGAGCGATATAGAGTAAGTTAGGGAGCGATGTGGAGTGGGTTAAGGAGCGATATAGAGTGGATAAAGGGGCGATGTAGAGTGGGTTAGGGAGCGATGAAGAGTGGGTTAGGGAGCGATGTAGAGTGGATAAGGGGCGATGTAGAGTGGGTTAGGGAGCGATGTAGGGTGGGTTAAGGGGCGATGAAGGGTGGATAAAGGAGCGATGTAGAGTGGATAAAGGAGCGATGTAGAGTGGATAAAGGGGCGATGTAGAGTGGATAAAGGGGCGATGTAGAGTGGGTTAGGGAGCGATGTAGAGTGGATAAAGGGGCGATGTAGAGTGGATAAGGGGCGATGTAGAGTGGGTTAAGGGGCGATGTGGAGTGGATAAAGGGGCGATGTGGAGTGGGTTAGGGAGCGATGTGGAGTGGGTTAAGGGGCGATGTAGAGTGGGTAAAAGGGCGATGTAGGGTGGGTTAAGGGGCGATGTAGAGTGGGTTAAGGGGCGATGTAGAGTGGGTTAAGGGGCGATGTAGAGTGGATAAAGGGGCGATGTAGAGTGGATAAAGGGGCGATGTAGAGTGGGTTAGGGAGCGATGTAGAGTGGATAAAGGGGCGATGTAGAGTGGATAAAGGGGCGATGTAGAGTGGGTTAGGGAGCGATGTAGAGTGGATAAAGGGGCGATGTGCAGTGGGTTAAGGAGCGATGTAGAGTGGATTAGGGAGCGATGTAGAGTGGGTTAGGGAGCGATGTAGAGTGGGTTAAGGACCGATGTGGAGTGGGTTAAGGGGCGATGTAGAGTGGGTAAAGGGCGATGTAGGGTGGGTTAAGGGGCGATGTAGAGTGGGTTAAGGGGCGATGTAGAGTGGGTTAGGGGCGATGTAGAGTGGATAAAGGGGCGATGTAGAGTGGATAAAGGGGCGATGTGAGTGCATAAAGGGAGCGATGTAGAGTGGGTTAGGGAGCGATGTAGAGTGGATTAGGGAGCGATGTGGAGTGGATAAAGGGGCGATGTAGAGTGGATTAGGGAGCGATGTAGAGTGGGTTAGGGAGCGATGTAGAGTGGATAAAGGAGCGATGTAGAGTGGGTAAAGGAGCGATGTGGAGTAGGTTAAGGGAGCGATGTAGAGTGGATAAAGGGGCGATGTGGAGTGGGTAAAGGGGCGATGTGGAGTGGATAAAGGGGCGATGTAGAGTGGGTTAAGGAGCGATGTAGAGTGGGTAAAGGAGCGATGTAGAGTGGATTAGGGAGCGATGTAGAGTGGATTAGGGAGCGATGTAGAGTGGATTAGGGGCGATGTAGAGTGGATAAGGGGCGATGTGGAGTGGGTTAGGGAGCGATGTAGAGTGGATTAGGAGCGATGTAGAGTGGGTAAAGGGGCGATGAAGAGTGGATAAAGGGGCGATGTAGAGTGGATATAGGGGCGATGTAAGGTGGGTTAAGGAGCGATGTAGAGTGGATAAAGGGGCGATGTAGAGTGGGTAAAGGAGCGATGTGGAGTGGTTCAGGGAGCGATGTAAAGTGGGTAAAGGGGCGATGTAAAGTGGATTAGGGAGCGATGTAGAGTGGGTTAAGGAGCGATTAGAGGAGGTTAAGGGGCGATGTAGAGTGGATAAGGGAGCGATGTAGAGTGGGTAAAGGGGCCATGTAGAGTGGGTTAAGGGGCGATGTGGAGTGGGTTAAGGGGCGATGTAGAGTGGATTGTTAATCACCACTTAGGTCAGGTGCTTGGTCACCACTGTCATCGCTGCCGTCACAATGTCATCGCTGCCGTGACCATGACATCGGTGCCGTGACCATGTCATCGCTGCCGTGACCATGTCATCGCTGCCGTGACCTTAACTTGGTCAGCACCTTGGTCATGGCATTGGTCAGCACTTTGGTCAGCACATTGGTCACCACTTTGGTCAGCACCTTGGTCAGCACTTTGGTCAGCATTTTGGTCAACACGTTGGTCAACACTTTGGTCAGCATCTTGATCAGCACATTAGTTAAGTACTACACAATCACATACAACGATAAATGAGTGATTCAAAACATTAGACAACAATTAGTTGTATAGGTGAGTAGGTGAGATGCTAGGTGAGTGTAGATAGTAGACACGTGAGTACGATTATGGCTGCAGATAAAACACCCTGTTAAGCTTGCCAACACGTGCTGCAGCCAGTAGTGATTGAGCAGCTATACGATGCGATGATGGACTATGTAGATGCGATTTGATGTGGAGCAGGTCTAGGCGGATGACCATGATGTGGAGGAGGTAGAGGAGAGAGAGGAGCCAGAGGGCGAGGACAAGGTAGGAGAATGGTTCACGGATTCTCCACAAGATCATATCGCACTGATCGAATAGTTTGGTGAAATACGTCGATTTGACTACACTCTCCAGTTGAGTGTAGAAATGACTGCAACGCTTCCTGTGTCTACCATCCAGCAATTTTTGAGGGTCCTTAAATGTAAACCCGTATCTGTAGAATGTGGGCAGCACGGCACGGCAACATACGAGAGCTCTGCATCTGCAATTGTGTTTGGTGCCGTGAGATGATGGTTTACATGAACATCCGGGGCACCCGAAACTTTTGCAGTTGATGCTTCCAAATGCGTCAAGTAGAGAACATAGATAATTCCAGAGATTCCATGGCAGATATATGGACCACGAAAGATACAGGTTTGCGTGTTGCTTGGCCATGAATTTATAGCAGTTGGCAGATAAGCAGTCGACGTATGGAGCGCAGTGAACATCTTGATCAGAACAGGGCGTTTTCATCGACAGGCTGGACAAGTCGGTGAGTGCAGGTAGATGCTTCTTAGGTTCATGATTCTCAACACTGCTACCATACGCTTTATTCAAGGCGTTTGTAATTTCAGCAGCGTTGTATAATTTAATGGATTGTTTGTGGACGGATTCGTTTACCCATGTAAGTACGGGACGATTACCTGTTCCTTGCAATCCTTTAACAAGCGACATGGCAAAAGCGTAGTGTTCGGGCAATGTGGATGGCGGTTTGGGGACCAGCGTGAGCAGGCACGTAACATGGTCGTTACTTAGGAATTTGGTCAGCACGTTGCTTAGGTCTTTGCCTGTGCGCGTACCTCTCGAGAAACGGCTGAATCCGAGGGGAGTCAAACATGGCATTCCAGGCGACGATTTGGTGCAGGTGGAACATGACGATTTGCAACCGATGGAACTCAGACTGTGAGGCAACATGCCTCCTAGACTGTCAGTCAGGTACAGCTGCAGGGGCGACGTGCCTGAACAATCGTGACTGGACGACGGATAGATGGAAGAGTGCTCACCGCACTGCCAACAGGAAGGCTGAACCCCGCTGCCATACGTACACTGCTGCCAACCGTAATATTTTGTTTCCAGCGCGCATTGCTTTTTCAAAAATGTGAGCGGCTGCAGCATACTTCGAAGCACATCGATGATCATCTGAAGGCAGTCCTCACTGCGAGGCGGATAATACAAGTTGAGTGAGTTGTTGGAATGCTCAACGGCGTACGTGCAGTCAGCATCTCCGTGGCCGAGTACGGTGATCAATACATCTTCCGCGTAGTAGCATACTTCTGTGATGGCGTCTGTTAAATTCGCGGCGGTGATGGTTTGGGGATACGCCACCAAGGATTTGGCAGTTTGGATTTCAAGAGAGATACCGTCTACCTCAAAAGCGTCGTCTGATCTTTCAGGTTTGTCGAGCAAATCATTGAAGCTGTTAAGCGATACGTCTTGGTAGTACGATCTGTAAGTGAGGCCAGTCAGCCAGCAGAGCATGTCGTACACGCTGCACGGTGACCTAGGCTTAGGGCGGGGAGTGAGGTGGCAGACACGGAGATACGTCTGCAGACTATTATAGATGTCGTTTAGATTTCCGACATAATATTTGTTGAACACTTTATCATCTTTAATAAGCAGGCGTATGAGGTGGCGGCCCTGCAATTCCGAAGTGTTCCTCAACTCACCGTCCCGGTTTGCGTCAGACGTGGAAACACGGAAGCCGCACTGCCCGAACCATTTTCCGAGATCTGTCTTTGAATTAATTATTTGAGAAATCCAAGCGTATTGACACTCATTCATCAGCTTGCTGAGGTATTCAAACAGAGTGGACAAGCAAGTAAGGAAAAGCTTGGCGCACCGGTCGGCGTCGTCGGTCAATTGAGGTTTGCCGTTAATTCTCTTAGACCACTCGACGGTCAGGCCGGAGTAGCTGTTAACGTAGGCGTGGTTGAGCTGACCACAGCAATCAGTCAGACCGGCACGTAAGGCATCTGCCAACGCGGGGTTGTGAATGCCGTTGAACTTGGAGGGGGTGAAAGTGGTGAGTTGCTTTCTCAGCGCGGTTAGGTTATCACTAAAGACTTGATCAAAGTGATTCGAGAAGGTTAATTGACTAAGTAGCTTGTCGGCACAATATTTTACGTCATACACTTTGATAGAATTATCATTCTCGGCAGGCTTAAGGGGAGTTTTATACGGTGTCTTAACCTGCTCCTCAGTGTACTCGAGGAGAGAGTCCAATAAATACTTGAACTCCGTTGTGACTGATTCATAAGACAATGGAGTCTTGAAAAGGATGGGTGTACCATGTTGTGGGAACCACGTTTCAATTTTGTTTAGCAGACCTTTCGTACCACTGATTTTGTCCTCGTCAATTAATTTCATGATTTCTACGTGCTGCGCACCAACCAATTCCTTGAGAGAATTCAGGTCGGCAATCTTTTGGGTAGCGAACAGTGTTCTGATATTTTTGGTGAGTTCTTTAAACGCTTTAGTTGTTTCATCGGTAAGGTGTTGCTTACCTTTGGCGATTTGTTGTGTCAAATCCTGACCGCCGTTACGAATAGTGTTCTCAACTTCATTAATGTATTTGTCCAAGTATGAATCGGCATTATCAACTGCTGATAGGATTGCGTCAAGTTTCTTTGTCATTTCTTGCTTCAACTCCTTCATCGCATTTTCTGCTTCATCCGTCTTCTTCTCAATAACAACATCGTCATCCAGCGCCTTCTCACCCCTTCCATTTTGAAGAATGTTGAGCTTATCAATCACGTCTTCCTTGAGATTTCCGACAGCATTATGAAGCGATTCATTTCCAGTTTGATCAATTAGATATTTATCAAGCTCGTTAATTTTTTTTTGCACAATGACAAATGCGTTAGTAATTTGTTGACCTATAGGGTTATCATCGCCGCCAAGCTTCAAAGGGATTGCTTCCAAATTTTTTCTGATCCGTGTTAGATTGGCAATCTTGGAAGTCGTTCTAAATTTATCCAGTTGTAAAGCAACTTGCCTGGCGGCAGAGGCAACAGCGGTCAGAGTAGCGTTGACTGCATCATCTAGATACGGTTTATAGGAGGAGGTAGACGCATTAGAAAAAAGCAACTCTTGATCGTCCCCAAGCTGTTGCTCAATTAGATTTATTACGTTGCTTTCGTTCTCCGTTACTGCACTTGCAAACTTATCGAGATACCTTACAGTTTCAGACAGATCTCCGTCCACTGTGGATTGAGTTCCAAGCAATATATTGGGCTTCATTTGCTTCAGCGCATCCGCAATCTTCTCCTGAATAACTAAGGTTACGTGAGAAACGATTGACGTGGTGTCATGTCCTAAACTACCATTAAAACCGTTCTTATTTCCACGTACGTACGCATCGATGTTAGTTTTTATTGGTTCGTGCTTTAGAATTTCCCTCATCCACTCTTTAACTATATTCCCCAATGCGGTCTTTCCGTTAAACCCAACCGCATACATGCCAACTCCGCTAATAATACGCCGAATACCATTATCCCCGCCAACTATTTCACCATTAATAAGCGTCGTAATCTCATCTCTCAGCGTACCCCAGTGCTTCACTAAACCGTCCGTTGATCCATTCCCAACCTGAGTTTTCAGAGTCGTAAACTCTTCCTGCGTTACCCTAAGCAACTCTACCATTCGCAACCTAATTGTTGCCAAATTGTTGTAGAGATGTTTTACTTTATTTCGTATCTCGTTAAAATACCCCCAAATTTTGTACGTATACTGACTGTCAAAATTTTCGACCAGAAATTTCTGCGCATCCCCTAACCTATTCTTAACAGCAGATATATGTTCTCTCTTACACTCACGCATTCGATACGTTTCCTTCAATGTATTTATAAATGCTCCATCCACTTTCACTTGAAGTTGTTGAGATTCATCTGCTATTTTCCTAAGCATCGAGATTTCTTCATCCCTCAGAGTCTCATCCACCAACTTGGCCTGCCACCCAATAACGTCATTACCTGACGACTTTTTTAAAACATCAATCGCAGCCTCTATTTTACCCATTGGACTGTCCAGCTTGTTTTTTAACGCATTATCTAACCCTGAATGCCCATCTTTGTTGTTCTTAAGCTTCCTCATCTCAGTCCCTAACGCTTTTACAGCCTCCTTGAAAGCGTTATTCATAGCGTTTAAACCTTGATTCTGAACATTGTTGATTTCACCCATTTTTTCAACAATTTTGCTGTCTTTTAGCGTTGTTAATTCTTCATTTAGTTTATTTGTTAAGTCACTTGTTTTCCTCTCATACCCCTCCAGCCACCCCTTCACCGCGCCGACAGACTCCACAAGCCCAGTACGCCCGGAGCCAATATTTTTAGTTACCTCATCTAGTACTTTATTAAGTCTTTTCTCAGGTTCACTGATGTAATTATCATAAGTTGTCACTTCATTTTCGTTTTTCACCGCACCAAGCACACCACTCAAAAATCCCATCACCCCGTCACACAGCCTGTCCAAGTCGGAGTACACAATTCCAGTGCCGTCGTAGCCTTTGGACTCAGAGTTGAAGCCGAGGAATTTCTCGAGGCCGTCACATAAATTCTCTAAGAGCTTTTTAGGATCATTTGGCATAGTTTTAAGATTCTCATGAAATCCACAAAGCTCCTTCACTTTCCTCAAAGCGTCCAACTTGGACTGCAATTTGGCTGGGTCAGCAGAGGGAGAGGGGGATGGAAGAGAGTTATTAAGAGGGCTATTAAGGTTATTAATACGTTGATTAAGGTCATTAATTTCTTGACTAACTAACTTACTAAGCTCACTAATTTTCTCGGTGTCACCAGCCTGGTCAGCAGACTTGACAGACTCAGAAAGGGTAGTAACATGAGAAGAGTAAACATCATTTAGGTCATTTTTAAGGTCTTGATTAGTGTCGAAACAAGCGATAATAGCATATATAACGGCTTTCTTAACACTCTCACTTTGACCAACAAATCCGCCAAGCTGGCCAGCAAGG
>NW_012237373.1:0-6404 GCF_000981445.1 Babesia bigemina
AGGGGGCGATTTAGATGGGTTTAGGGAGCGATTTAAGGTGGTTAAGGGGCGATTTTAGAGTAGTTAAAGGGGCGATTTTGAAGTGGTTTAAGGGCCGATGTAGAGTGGGTTAGGGAGCGATTTTGAGTGGTAAAAGGGGCGATGTAGAGTGGATAAAGGGGCGATGTAGAGTGGGTTAAGGGGCGATGTAGAGTAAGTAAAGGAGCGATGTGGAGGGGGTTAAGGGAGCGATGTAGAGTGGGTTAGGGAGCGATGTAGAGTGGATAAAGGGGCGATGTGGAGTGGATTAGGGAGCGATGTAGAGTGGATAAGGGGCGATGTAGAGTGGATAATAATCATTACTTAGGTCATCTGCTTGGTCACCATGTCATCGCTGCCGTGACCATGTCATCGCTGCCGTGACCATGTCATCGCTGCCGTGTCCATGTCATCCATGCCGTGACCATGACGTCGCTGCCGTAATTATGTCACCGCTGCCGTGACCATGTCATCGCTGCCGTGACCATCAACTTGGTCAGGTGGTAGGTCGTGGCATTGGTCACCACGTTGGTCATGGCATTGGTCAGCACCTTGGTCAGCACATTGGTCAACACGTTGGTCAACACTTTGGTCAGCATCTTGGTCAGCATCTTGGTCAGCATCTTGGTCAGCACTTTAGTTAACTACTACACAATCACATACAACGATTAGTGAGTGATGCAACAGATTAAAGTACAATTCATGAGTTAGGTGAGTAGGTGATATGCTAGGTGAGTGTAGGTAGTAAACACGTGAGTACGATTATGGCTGCAGGTAAAACACTCTGTTAAGCTTGTTAACACGTGCAGCGGCGAGTAGTGATTGAGCAGCAATCCTATGACTCGAGGGACTATGTAGATGCGATTTGATGTGGAGGAGGTCTAGGCGGATGACCATGATGTGGATGAGGTACAGGAAAGAGAGGAGCCAGAGGGTAAGGACAAGGTAGGAGAAGGGTTGTCTGATAGTCCAAATGAAGTTGTCACATTCCTCAAATAATTTGGTGAAATATTGCGATTTTAGTACGTTTTGTAATTGCGCGTACAGGTTACGGCAGTATCTTCTTTGATCACCGGATAACAATTTTTTGACGTCGCCAAATGTGAAGCCGTAACTGTATAAAATGCTCATCACACCGCGGCATCCCACCAGCGATCGGCACTTGCAGCCGTAGCCATCGCCGTGCTTGCCCGGTTTACAAGAGCTGCCGTCGACGCATGTGCTGCATCCCCAATCTTGGCAAGAGATACTGCTGAATGAATCAAACAATGATTTAAGATAGTCATACAGTGTCCATGGTAGATAAACGGCCCATGAGAGATACACGTTAGTATGTTTAGCTGCGATGTAGTAGTACGTGTCGCAGAATAGGGTCTGCAGGTACGGCCCGCAGTGGACGTTATCTTCGATTGCAAGCATACATGACTGACTCATCGCGAGGCTCGACATATCAGCCGATTTTGGAATATGATTACTTGCATTATGACTACTCTGACTGTTGCCATAAGCGGCACTAAGCGCACCTGTGAGTTTGGTTGTCTCCTTATATAAGTCAATGGACAACTGTTTGGTTGTGATTTCAAAAGCCGTTTTGATAGCATCGGTACCAGAATCCGTATTACTATTCAGCACATTAACTAATGAGACGGCAAAATTGAAGTGCTCGGGTAGCGATG
Source organism: Babesia bigemina (assembly GCF_000981445.1). NCBI lineage: Eukaryota > Apicomplexa > Aconoidasida > Piroplasmida > Babesiidae > Babesia > Babesia bigemina. The sequence goes on from NW_012237373.1 coordinate 1,695, forward strand.
AGGGCGGTTTAGTCATTAAGCAAAATAGCGTTGTTATATATGAGTTTGCGAAGAAATTTTCTAGCATCTCACATAATGCTCTACCCGTCTTCTCACTACCAGAAAACCCCCTGAAACCGAGAGGTGTCAAACACGGCATACCCTTCTTAGCTTTCGGGCACGTTGAACATACAGCTCTACACCCTATGGAACTGACATGATGAGGCAAGTGGCCAGGTAAGCAGTCGTTGAGGTAGCTCATTAAAGGGGAGTTTGGTTGGCAATTTGGTTGGGTATTTGCCTGGCACGTTGGCAAACACCCTACTTGGCTCGTTGCTTTGTCTTTTGGGTGCTCGTTACATTGCCATTTAGCTGATGGGACGTTCTGGCCGTATACACAATCGGCCCACCCGTAGTGTTGAGCACCGATGCTACATTGCCTATACAAAAATCTCAGTGGCGGGTACAACCTGCTTAGGACATCCAGTAGCATCTGGAGGCAATCTTCGCCCTTGGATGGGTAGTGAAAGTTAAGCGAATTGGCGCAGTAGTCGACGGCGTACATGGTATGAGCATTTCCGTAACCGACGATTCTGGTCAGAACGTCATATGACTTTGAGCACAAACGCATCACCGCTTTCCGTGTATCATCATATAACATGTTGTTTGGATGCGCTGGGAGGAAGTCATCTCTCATGTCTGTAACAGTTATCTCAAACCCGTCGAGATCTGCTGCGACCTGTTTATTTGGATCCTCAAATAATTCACTCACAGCATCACGCAGAACTTCTTCATAAACGGAACTGCATGGAAGCCCTGACAGCCAACAAAGTATTTCGAACACGTTACATGGCCGCTTCTTGGCAGCAAACGTTGAGACGTGACAGACTTGATAGTAATCGTTAAGGTGCTCGTTCAGCATCTGAAGCGCAAGTTTGGTGTCTTTATCTGTGTGGTATATATGCTTGTAATCGTCGCTAATCAGAAGCTTTTTGATTTTTGTGGCAGCAACGTTCTTATCTAACTCCCCCTTTTGCTTCTCTTTGACGGAGACATCATAGCCTTGATGGTAAAAGAACATTCCAACATCTGTGTTTTTGTTAATTTTCTGAAATCTCTGTTCCGTATAACAATACTTCTTCAGAACTTTAAAGGCAATGTGCAAGTTAGAGACAACAGTCAAACAGACCTTAGACAGCTTTTCACCGTAAGGCGTTAATTTTTCGTTTTGACCAGAATTTTTACCAGCATCATTTTTAACAAGTGGATTTAACGTAAAATTGATTAATGTTCCATCATCATACCCGTTCACATACACCCGCTCCATCTGCTCGACAAACCCCTGCAGCCCCGCTCTGACCGCATCGAGCAGCTCCGGGTGCCGGGGGTTGGCGAAGTGGGAGGGGTGGAGGAGGTGGAGGGAGGAGGAGAGGGATTCATGCTTTTTGGTGTATGTATGATCAAATATATATGTTCTAGAAGGTGTAGAGTCATTTTTGAGGTGGTCGAGTAATTCGTTGAATTTAGTGTTGACGGCGGTGAGGTGCTGGAGGTTGGTAGCATTGATGCCTTGAAGGGCCTGCGGTTCCGACGCAATTTCGGATTTGATTTGGTAATCAGTATACTTATGAATATTAGTGAAATAGGCGTGGAATGCTGTGGAGAGTTCTTTGAATTTCCCAAGATGCTGTGCGCCCTTAGGTGACGGAGCAAGGGGCTGGGCAAGATTGGAAATTTCGTTAAACAATTCAGTGGGCAAATTATCATCAAAATATGAAGAATGGTCTGGTTTTACAGTGTACTTATTACCTCCCATCACTCTCATCAACCCCTTGAACCCGATGCGCAGATCCCTCTCAATCTCCCCCGGCAACCCCTGCAACTCCTGGCTGACCTTGTCCGCGAACGCGGTGAGCATTAGTTTAGTATGACGAACGTAGCGTTTCCTGAGGTCTGTGATGATTATGTTTTTCGAGTCGGTGATTGCCGAGTTTATATACGACTGCAGTCCGCTGACGCATTTGCTACGCAGTCCATCGATTGCGGAAATATATGACTCCACTTCCTGTAACCACGTATCTAATTTGCTTTCCACTTCTTCGGCAACATCGAGTATCCTATTAATGCTTGTAGTTAGCGATCTCATGTTGGTGGGTAAGGTTTTAGTGATGCTTGTAAGCGTTGAGTCTGGTACATTCGTATTGGTCGATTGAGTTTTAAGATTCGAAATGTCGTTTTTGATGCCTTGAACTAACTGCCCTATACGCTGTAAATCGCCTTTTGAATTTTCCATGAATTTCTCAATATTGATTTTCATAGATCCGTACTTTTTAAGTACCGTATTACCTCTCTCGGCTGCCTTCGCATCAAGCGTCTTAATTACGCTTTCTAAAACATTATTTATGAATTCAGAACAAAGGCCAGCATATGCTTCACCATCACTTAAACTTGTAACGTATTCGTTCATCAATTTTGTGATTTGTATACGCAAGCTGTCTAGATCTGTCTCTATCGCTTTAGGAAATATTTCTACTGCATTATTTAGATCTTCGGCAAATCCTTCAAGCACTGGTTGGTTTTTCATACGGATACCGATGGACATCAAATCATTCAGCGGCTGAACCACCTTTTTTATTTCCGCAAGCGCCGTATGAATCTTAGGATAACGATCTTCGAATATCAAAATATCGTCGCCGACGTAACTGCGGGATGCTACTAATTTCTCTTTATTGTTCTTAACCCAGTCGCTCAATGGTTGGTAAATGTCTTTTTTCATGGTACTTTGAAATGCGTTCATTTTGTTTCTAATATCATTTAATAGAGCCTCCACTTTTGTCCTAGTCTCATCATCGACTTTTCTATGTATGTCATTGCACCTCTCAACAACTTTCTTAATGCTGTATTCCAAATCGTGACTCTGATTCTGACACGAAAATTGCAGCACGTCTAATTCACGTTTCATGGCATTTATAGCATTATTAACATTATTACGAGTGTCGAAATTCAAATCAGCAATCTCAGTCTGCAAAGTCTTAGTAGTCTCGGTGAATCCGACAGTCGCCTTAATTGAATCCTTTAACTTTCGGTTCACGTCATCAACCGCTTGCTTAGCGACATCGGCGTCCCCCGTCCTCAGGATCATAGTAGTACCTGCAACAGCATTATCATTTAATATAGCACTTACCTGAGTTTTAAGCTCTTTCATCTCCCCTTCAAGCTTTTTTATTGGTTGTTTAACTTTCTCATTCCCCTCCTGCACTTCCCTGTTATACCCCGCGATGCGAGCAGGCAACTCGGTGAAAAGCCTTTTAAAGCCCTCGTGACCTGAGCAAAGATGTTTGTTAATAAGCGTTAAAATGTTGTTAATTAATATATTTTTACCCACACTGTAAGGCTGTTTCTCGCTGACATCCCTAAGCACCTGATACAAAAATCCCATCACTGCATCACAAAGCCTATCCAAGTCAGAGTACACAATCCCCTGGCCAGTGTAGCCTTTGGAGTCTTTGTTGAAGCCAAGGAAGGTCTCGAGGCCGGTGCAGAGGTTATTAAGGATGTTAGTAGGGTTGTTATTTGAGGTATTTTTGAGGTTAAAAATTTTATCAAATTTCTTGTCAAGCTCCCTAGGCGGCCCATGGTCAGGGCAGTGGCAAGAGGTGGAAGAAGGGAGGTGAAGGGTGACAAGGCAGAAGTTATTGTCATGGTGGATAGAGGTCATAGCGGTATTATGGCGAGGTGATTCAAGGGATGTAGAGTGGATAAAGGGGCGATGTAGAGTGGACAAAGGGGCGATGTAGAGTGGACAAAGGGGCGATGTGGAGTGGATTAAGGGGCGATGTAGAGTGGATAAGGGAGCGATGTAGAGTGGGTAAGGGGCGATGTAGAGTGGGTAAAGGGGCGATGTAGAGTGGGTAAAGGGGCGATGTAGAGTGGGTTAAGGGGCGATGTAGAGTGGGTTAAGGGGCGATGTGGAGTGGGTTAAGGGGCGATGTAGAGTGGGTTAAGGGGCGATGTGGAGTGTATAAAGGGGCGATGTGGAGTGGGTTAGGGAGCGATGTAGAGTGGGTTAGGGAGCGATGTAGAGTGGGTTAGGGAGCGATGTAGAGTGGGTTAGGGAGCGATGTAGAGTGGATAGAGGAGCGATGTAGAGTGGGTAAAGGGGCGATGTAGAGTGGGTTAAGGGGCGATGTAGAGTGGGTTAGGGAGCGATGTGGAGTGGATAAGGGAGCGATGTAGAGTGGGTTAAGGGGCGATGTAGAGTGGATAAAGGGGCTATGTAGAGTGGACAAAGGGGCGATGTAGAGTGGATTAAGGGGCGATGTAGAGTGGGTTAAGGGGCGATGTGGAGTGGATAAAGGGGCGATGTGGAGTGGATAAAGGAGCGATGTAGAGTGCATAAAGGGGCGATGTAGAGTGGGTAAAGGGGCGATGTGGAGTGGATAAGGGGCGATGTGGAGTGGGTTAAGGAGCGATGTAGAGTGGAGAAAGGGGCGATGTAGAGTGCGTTAGGGAGCGATGTAGAGTGGATAAAGGGGCGATGTAGAGTGGGTTAAGGGGCGATGTAGAGTGGGTTAAGGAGCGATGTGGAGTGGGTTAGGGAGCGATGTAGAGTGGATAGAGGAGCGATGTAGAGTGGATAAGGGAGCGATGTAGAGTGGGTAAGGGGCGATGTAGAGTGGGTAAAGGGACGAGTGTAGAGTGGGTAAAGGGGCGATGTAGAGTGGTTAAGGG
>NW_012237374.1:0-4127 GCF_000981445.1 Babesia bigemina
CTTATCACCCTACATCGCTCCTTTATCCACCTTACATCGCCCCTTTATCCACTCTACATCGCTCCTAATCCACTCCACATCGCCCCTTTATCCACTCTACATCGCCCCTTTATCCACTCTACATCGCCCCTTTATCCACTCTACATCGCCCCTTTATCCACCTTACATCGCCCCTTTATCCACTCTACATCGCCCCTTTACCCACTCTACATCGCTCCCTAACCCACTCTACATCGCTCTCTAACCCACTCTACATCGCTCCCTAACCCACTCTTCATCGCCCCTTCACCCACTCTACATCGCCCCTTAACCCACTCTACATCGCTCCCTAATCCACTCTACATCGCCCCTTATCCACTCCACATCGCCCCTTAACCCACTCTACATCGCCCCTTAACCCACTCCACATCGCCCCTTTATCCACTCTTCATCGCTCCCTAACCCACTCCACATCGCCCCTTTATCCACTCTACATCGCCCCTTAACCCACTCTACATCGCCCCCTTATCCACTCTACATCGCCCCTTATCCACTCTACATCGCTCCCTAACCCACTCTACATCGCTCCCTAATCCACTCTACATCGCCCCTTAATCCACTCTACATCGCCCCTTATCCACTCTACATCGCTCCCTAATCCACTCTACATCGCTCCCTAACCCACTCTACATCCCTCGAATTACCTCGCCATAATACCGCTATGACCTCTTTAGACCATTATAATAACTTGTGCCTTGTCACCCTTCACTTCCCCTCTTCCACCTCTTGCCACTGCCCTGACCATGTGTCGCCTAGGTAGCTTGACAAGAAATTTGATGAAATTTAAAACCTTAAAATTACCTCAAATAACAACCCTACCAACAACCTTACTAACCTTTGTACTGGCCTTGAGACTTTCCTCGGCTTCAACAAAGACTCCAAAGGCTACGATGGCACTGGGATTGTGTACTCTGACTTGGATAGGCTGTGTGACGGGGTGATGGGATTTTTGAGTGGTGTGCTTGAGGATGTCAGCGAGAAACAGCCTTACAGTGTGGGTAAAACAATGCTAAAAGAGTTTGTTGAGAGTGAATTAAAGCCTAAATTATCCACCGGGCGTGAGGGTTTTGAGTTCATTGCGCAGGTGGCGGGGACGGTGAGGGAGTATAATGAGAGAGTGAAAGAGTCTAACAACCATGTGAAAACCATAATAAACAATATGGACAGAGACATGAAAACGCTCCAAAATGAGGTAGGTAAAATTTTACAACATAATCCTGATTCAGAAAATTTTGATGAAGTCAAGCAGGGTGAGACCTTGGTCACTAAGCTGGCCGACGAGTATGCAAAAAAAGGTATGAATTTCGATAGTAATTTTGTCATAAGAGAAATGAATGCATGGATGACAGGTGCTAAAGTTGAGCCAAAGCAGCAATTTAAAGACTTGAATGCTGACCTGAGATTAAAAATCACCCATGCGAGAAACAATATCACGCATGAGGCTGAGAGGCTTACGACACTGTCGAAGAAGCAGAAAGAGAATTTGGCTGCGATGACTAGTATGATCAGTAATAAGCTCAAAACGCTTAAAAGCTGTGTGAATGATAGAATTATGAAAGATGTTAATGAGCTTGTTAGCAAGGTGAATGAGAAAGTTGCGGCAATTTTGAAATTGCTAAAGAGCATCAGTGAAACGCTTTGGGATCATGTTAATGAATTAGGGAGGTGGATTAAAGAAGCAGACGAAATTTCCGTTGACGCGGTTAAGGATGTGAAAGGTATTATTGACAATGGTGTTGGTTGGCATAAGTCCGATCCAATCAAAGAGCAAGCAAAGCAGTTGAAAGACAAGGCTACGGAACTTTACTGGAAATTTGAGGGTGCGACGCGGTCTGTTGAGGATGGCGTAAAAAACGCGAAAACGGAGAAAGTTAGCGAGTTGGATAAGTGGAAAGCAGCGGGCGACGCGGCCGTTAATAAGGCGAAGGAGAAGTGTGATCAGATAGTTGGGAAGTTGAAGGGGCAGGGAAGTGAGACAGGTATAGTAGGCGAACGGAAGGCAGTAACAAATGCAGCGGAGCAATTGAAGATAAAGGCCGATGAGCTTAGGGGGAAGGCGTACGCTGCTAAGACGCAGATTGAGACGTTGGTGAGTCAGGCTTTGGGGGAAGTTAAAACGATGGACGATGCGCTGAGGACGAATTTGAGAACAGTGAGGGATGGAATTAAAAGTGGGATAATGGACTATATTAAAAATGGATTGAATGGGAAGATTAAAGTGGCGCTGACGGAGATGACCGATAAGATTGCGCATCGTGATGAAGAAAAGCCTGCAAAGCCTGGACATTTGGATAAGATTGTTAAAGGTATTAAAACGTATGCGGAGAGGTTTAGTAAGGAGGACGAGAAAACTGGTTTCAAAGGTGTAGTGAAAGGATGGTTGGCTGACATCTTGCAGAGTACGCCGGTCACGACTACGTTGGCGACCTATATTGGCGGGAGTAAGGTCGGAACTTTGGACAATGCCGAAGGTATTGCGCAAGCAATTGTCGCTGAGCTAAAGGTGGAAGTTACGACAGCTGTTGATACGTTCAAAAATCATGTGCAGGATGCCGGCGACTCCAGCACAAAGATTGAAGATTATATACTTGCTGTCAACAATGTCTGCGAAAAATTCGCCAAAGCAGTTGGATTGAAAATAAAAGGTCAGGTAGAAATTGGCGGGGTTTCCCGGCAAATGGCCGAAAACATTAAGCACGTTTTCACGAAAGTTCAGTCTCCGGTGGGACGTGAAAGTGACCTCGCACAAGCAATACGTTTAATTCTTCTCCAGCTCATTGGTGCCGCGAGCCAGGCTGGGAATGCAGTCCACTCTTTTGCTAGTATCGCTGATGATGGTTTGGACGACGACGATTATGACCTGGGGAAAAACTTGACAGACGGCGTTGGTGGCGTCAAGAAGCTTGGCACTCAACTCTATCAACAGCTTCAACAAGCCGGTGGCGATAGGTCATCTCACTTTGCTGACTTTAACGGGCAGATTGCGAGCACAGTTAATCCTATTATTGGGACGGAAGATGTCACAGATAGATCACATAAAGTCACTCTTGATGAAACCAAATTCAGTGGTTACCTCCATAGCGTATCGAAAACAGTCGCTGGCAAAAAAGAGCTTATCGGCGATACAGGCGAAGGCTCTCTCCCGCAATCCATCAAGAAGATTCAAAATGAGATCAACGAAAAGCAAGAGTATTTGAAAAACGTTAGTAACGGTGAAAGTGGCGGCAATGGAACGTTCGATGCGAAAACTTTCGAAACCTTGAATGGACAAATCACCTCCAACCTCACCGCCTTCACCGGCGCCGTCGAGCAGCTTGTTAAAAAGGACAGAGTCAATACAACCGTAAATGCCTACCTAGAAGATGTGTCTCTTCTGCTCAATAGTGGAGATCCCGTTGACCTCAAGTCCGATATAAAAGATACCCACCCCTCCGTCAAAGGCCTCGTGACGATCAAAGAAGAAATCGACTCCGCGCTCGACGGGATTAAAAATAAAGCTGACGCAGAATTTGATGCCGCAAAAGCAACTACAGACAGCGGAAACATATTCACAACTTTGTCCACCGCGATCACTACGAATCTCAAAGACCTTTTGGCAGCTTTCGAGGAGGCAGGCAAACAAGTGAACAAACATTTGCAAAAATTAAAAACCAACATCGGCAAGAAGGAACATGGCGCTGATGCTGCAGTTGGTACGCTGCAGAAAATCCACGACAATCTTGTTACCTTGTTGAACGGTGACATTAGCCAAGTCATCAATGACGCCACTGCCTTCAAAAAACAAGCCAATCAATTGCGTGATAAAACAATCGGAGCACTCAACGGACACGTCGAAGATGAAGTTAAAAAAGCCGAAACCGCCCTCATCACCCAGGCCAACAAAAACTACGTCACGTCCGTCAAAGAGATGCTGACTGCCTTCGCCGACAAGGTGCAGAAGGAACTGAAGCCCCTCCCCGGCGAGATCGACACCGACAGGCAGCACGGCTTTAAGGGTTTCATGCGGACGTTGCAGGGGACGTTCAACGGTGATGAGACTTTGACTGACAATATTGACAAACTCAAGGGTCTCGTAAGTGAACTGTCAG
>NW_012237375.1:0-5307 GCF_000981445.1 Babesia bigemina
CTAAACGTTCTGCTGTCACTATCGTAATACACATAGCGTTGTCTGCTAACGTTTTGTGAGCGACATTCCCTTTTGCGTAACAATGAGGAGCTTGTTGGGTGTGTGTTTTGGAGCTCTCTTGCTCGTAGCAAGGAGCGGTTCTGCTATTCGTTATACTCACCGTTCGGGTGTTATGTCAGCAGAGGTGGTTGGAGATGTGTCCAAGACCTTGCTGGCAGCCAACGAGGTTGTCAATGCTGAGATGGAAGCTGCTCAGATTAACGAAGATATGAAGATTCAGTTGGCGAACGTCAAGCAGACCATCGTTGATGAGGTCTGCAGAAAAGATGCTGGAAGCCCTACGTGCCGTAAGAACGTAATTGCCTATGTTGACCGTTGTGATGAGGGCGATTGTCTGACGCTCGACAGCATGAAGTACAAGCCGTTGAGTCTGCCAAATCCTTACCAGTTGGACGCTGCCTTCATGCTTTTCAGGGAATGTGATTCTAACCCTGCGAAGAATGAGGTGAAGCGCTTCTGGATGCGTTCGAGGAGCAGTCACGGCGACTACCATCACTTTGTTGTTAGCCTGTTGAAGAAGAATGTTGTACGCGACCCTGAATCCAATGATGTTGAGAACTTCGCATCGCAGTACTTCTACATGACTACGTTGTACTACAAGACTTACCTGACCGTTGACTTTACGGCGGCTAAGTTCTTCAACAAGCTTGCTTTCACAACCCGCCTGTTCGGTTTCGGTATCCAGAGGGCGTTGAAGCGTTTGGTTAGGAGCAACCTTCCCGTTGACCTTGGAACCCACCCTGAGGCCACCATCCGCGAGATAGCTAGCGGCTACGGCGAATACATGATGACCCAGGTGCCTGCGATGACCTCGTTCGCTGAGCGTTTCTCCAAGATGGCTACTAAGACTCTGTTGGTTACCGTCAGCGACTACGTCCGGTTGCCCGCGTACAAGAGGTGGTACAGGAAGTTCAAGGAGTTCATTGTGACCTTCTTTACCGACCCTGCCAAGTTGATTTTGAAGCACGTCTCTCAGCCTGTGAAGACTGCGTACACAAAGCTGGTCCCCGAAGAACATAGGCAGGCTATCAGGAATGCCGTCGGTCAAAGCACCAAGCGTGTTGCCAACGGTGTACGTGATTTGGCAAAGAAGATTAAGGAGCCTAGCCAACAAATAATTCGTGAGAAGCTGCCTCACTACCTTTCTAAGGCAAAGGGAGCCGTTGAGCACGTTGTTGACAAGGTTAAATCCGTTGTGCCGATTAAGAAAAAGCGCGACCAACCATCCGAATCAGCTGTAGAGGAAGCCGTTCCGTCTGGCGATTCCGCGGAAACTGAATTTGAGGTCCCTGAAGAACAATACGTCGATGCTGTTACTACTGAGGAGGTTAACACCGAGAAGATGGATGCCGACGATGCGGGTAATGCCGAAACCCAGCAGCTTCCAGATGCAGAAAATGAAGTGCGCGCTGATGAACCCCAAAATGAAGATTCTTCAAGTTCTTCAGATGATTCAGATGCGTAACAGCAATTTAGCTGTACATTTCGATCGTGTTGCTGTCAAATAATCGCCATATAACAATTTTGAATGCCTAATCTCCATCGTTTTTCACTTTTGGGTTGCTCAGGTGTTCATATTTGCCAAGGCACCGTCCTGAGATCACTGCGTCGTTTTTGCGTGTAATATGTCGTATAATGTGCGTCCCATGGCTGCGCTGCTATTCGCTACATGCGCTGCCACCATGGCCGTAGATAGCGTGTCTGCAGGCAACGCTGCAATAATAAAAAATTTCGTGACTGAGTTACGCACGCGCCATAACGTTATACAATCAGTATTTGAAGAGTACAGCGTCGATTGCAAAATTTTCGTAGGTGCGTGTGATTCCTACCCGACAGGCAGCATTCAAAGGCAACGACTTAAGAAGCTATGCCGTCCACACACTCTCATGAGAGTGATAACTGTTCAAAAGTCGTTCACTTTTAATCAAATAAGAGCCAATGGTGATTGCATTGACCTTTGCTGTAAGGATGTGTATGAACGCCGCCGCTAGACACGGCAGCGCAATTGAGAAAAGAGACATTTGAGTATTGCTACACAATGTTGCAATTATAAGCGTTGGGTGTATCACGAATGATGCGATTCTTTTGTGTTTGGATTTGTCTAGGCCACGTGCGAGGTTTCGCACTTTTTTGCATCAACGTACCTTACGGTCAACTAGATCGGTCGGCAACGGTTCCTAGGCCTTCTTCTTTGTATAATATAGCTCATTGCGGTGTACTTTATTGTATGAGGTACGACTTAGCAGTATTTGTTTCCGTCCTTGCATCCAATTTCGTGCAGACTACACTTAACACACTGATAGGTCTTTAAGTTATACACCAGATTCCGGAGGTCATGATGGCACCTGTTTTGAAGCGCGTCGTGTCATTGTATGCTGCGCTGGCTGTGCCCCTTGTCCTCAGTGTATCTTATCGTACCCCGCGCTTGTCTAGGGGCATGAATGTGGACATGCCGTCCGAATCACTGGGACAGGAAGACGCTGTTGCCAACGTATCGCGTGTCCGTCAAAGGTTGAATAAAGCCATGTCTCAATCTGCGGCTTATTTCAGTACAGTAGTTATGGATTCTGTCTGCAAGGGACGCAGGAGCGAAATGGAAGCTTGTCGCTCCGCGCTGCAACCCTACATGGCTCGTTGCGAGGATGGCGACTGTTTGCATATCGACATGGAGAGTATTGAGGTATCAGGAAGCACTAGTGTACCGCTACCTAATAAATTTCAACTGGATTGCGCCTTCGAGTTGTACAAAATGAGCTCTGCATTTCCATTCAGGGCTTTCCGCGGTATCGTAGCTCGATTCCAGAAAGGAGGACGCTACACTGCATACCGCGACTTTATATTGCATCTTATGTTGGCCAATGTGGAAGAAGGGACGTCAAGCGATTTTGAGACGTTCATGAAGAAATATCTTTTCATGGCGGCTGTCCAATACAAGACTTATTTGATGTTGGAAAACTGGAAAGTAAAACTCCAGAATATGACTGATTTATCGCATTTTATATTTGTGGACAAAATTGAACGATCTCTGGTTCAAATAATCGTGCAGACTGCACCCAAGTCCGCTATAGGAACGCCTATAAGTGCGATTGAACCATACGTGAAGAGCTTCGCTGCTTACATAAATTCGTTCCGACTCAATCATGAGCGATTTGCGGAATTATATTCTTCAGTAGTCTTCATTGCGCTTAGGTCGTCAATCAGCAACACTCGCCACAAGGAATTAAGAGCAAGGGATCACAAGCTGGAGCCCTGGAAAAACTTTTACCGGAAATACGTGATGCCGGTATTTGGCGCATTTAAGGGCATGTACAGCTACGTGTCAGGTAAGGTCGTGAACTCGTTTGGCGGGTCAGCTAAGAGAAAGTTGCAAACAGAGGACGCCGCCTAGGAGAGCGGAGCCCTGCCCTTAGAATACGGGATGATTATTCGGAAGGTAAAATCAAATATTAGCCAGAATCGGTTCCCTAACCCGGTCACTGAGAACAATGCAGGACATTCCGTTACATTTAGAGATATAATGAAGTAACGGTTATGGGACATGCCCTTATCGCATGAAGCGTCGTTAGGTGAATAAAAGACTGCCTCGTATCCTTCTCGATCTCTTCTTCATCTATACAATAAACGTTTCCTTAGGCTGTCCCATTTTGTCACCTATTGTATAATATCAATGGGGGAATTTTGAAAGTGATGCACAGGGCGATTGTGGATCATATCCAGGCTTAGTTAGCTTGCGCGTAGATATTCGGGCGGCGTGGTTTTCGAAACGATTCGAGTTGTAAGCGACTATAGTCACTAACTTCGCGTTGGTAAATCATGAAATCCACCTTTATATGTACAACATTTTGTTATGCTCTGCGGTGTAGAGAGCGGTGCGCTAAGGTATTCTAAGAGCACTTAACTCGAGCATCAATAGATGCGCAATTTCGGCCAATCCACATGACGTCTGCGCGCGATGCGCGCACGGTTGTGTCTTGGCCTGAATGTTGTGGTTGTTGGTCATAGATATTTGGGCGTATTGAACGCGTGATGTTTAGCGGCGGCGATCGAAAATCTCGCAGCAGTGCTCCCACCATTCATACAAAACTAGGGGCGGTGTCGTACATAGCGACAACTGCGGCGTAAATGCGTCATCATTAAGCGTACTGACTGGTCAGTATACATGGCCGTAGTCTACGCATGACGCGGAGGAACAGAACTACCTAATTCACGCAATTTCAACTTTAAAACGCGTGAAATAAAACACATTAAGCCAACGCATTAGCGGCAACGCATTACCTCGAGGTGGCATAAATTACAGGTGGACACGTTTACATAAACTAGTGTCAACATTGATAAGAACGTTCAAAATGCGAAAACACGCCTAATAATGTACACAAAATGTATACGCCGTCCTGACGAGGAATCATCAACTCAACCTGGAATTAGACACGGTAAAGAAGTTCAGTGTGTGGCACACATTCGCCCTCGAGGGGAATGATTTCACCCAGTTGTACGCATTGCTTATGATATGGTACACGTACGGCAGTGTGAAAGATTTAATAATGTATCCTTATATATATATCAGGATTCCGTAGAAGGTGCGTGTCACTACGCGAAAGAGCCGGTGAGCATGAATGCGTAGCGCAATATGGGCGGATGTGAAGGCCAAGGGTTATGAGTAGCGTGTAAACAGTAAAATATTACGAGGCATCCGTCACATAGAGCGTGTGTCTAGAGCAGCCGTCGTCTACAGTCACTGCATCGCACTTGTCTGCAGTGATGTTTGTTTTAGACATGTGCGTCGAGTATGTGTGAGAAATTGACGCATTGGCGCATAAGCACTCTCAATAAGTGATTGTGAACGCGGAATTAGGTCGGCCGTGCCGTTTTTCCGTTAGAATAATATTTCAAGCAGATTCGTCTAAACGTTCTGCTGTCACTATCGTAATACACATAGCGTTGTCTGCTAACGTTTTGTGAGCGACATTCCCTTTTGCGTAACAATGAGGAGCTTGTTGGGTGTGTGTTTTGGAGCTCTCTTGCTCGTAGCAAGGAGCGGTTCTGCTATTCGCTATACTCACCGTTCGGGTGTTATGTCAGCAGAGGTGGTTGGAGATGTGTCCAAGACCTTGCTGGCAGCCAACGAGGTTGTCAATGCTGAGATGGAGGCAACTCAGGTCAACGCAGATATGCAAAGTCAATTGGCTAATGTTAAGGAGACCATTGTTGGTGAGGTCTGCAGAAAAGATGCTGGAAGTCCTACGTGCC
>NW_012237376.1:0-35715 GCF_000981445.1 Babesia bigemina
TACGTACCGGATGTGCTTGCAGTGGTTGCTACAAGCTTACTGAATATTACTCCACCAGTGACACCTGTCTTACATTGCGATTCGCCGTCCTTGGATGTCTCTTTCTTGGCGACTGTGTAACCACATCGTTTAAGGTATAAACCGAGCGGATTGTCTTTCTCCTTTTGTGTTTCGCAAAGTTTGTTATCTTTCCAGTAATGCTCGCACTCGAAATGCAATTTGTGAAGATCGTCGTAAATAGTGTTCATGATGGTCAAAAATACCTTCGACAAATTTCGGCCGTCATCCGTCAATTTCTTGTCGTTATTACTTCCATCTATAACTAATTTATCAATATTAATGCTCTCCTCATGCCCATCATACCCGTTCACATACACCCGCTCCATCTCCTTGACAAACCCCTGCAGCCCCTTTTTGACCGCATCGAGCAGCTCCGGGTGCCGGGGGTTGGCGAAGGCGGAGGGGTGGAGGAGGGCGAGGGAGGAGGAGAGTTGATCACGCAATTTAATAAATTCATTATCGTAATTATACTTTTTAGTGCTATTTGAGTCAATTAAATTGGTAAGTAATTTGTCGAAGTCACTTTTGATTTTGGTTAGCTGGTCGGCTGGGTCGGTGGTTGGAGCGGTGGGAGGGGGGGTGGGTGGCTGATTGGTTGGAGGTTTGACTTGTCCGTTGATATGATCGTGAATTGTATTGTAATACGTTTTGAAATGTTCAGACATTTGTCGCAGTTTAGTGCCATCGTCATTACCTGGTGCAGCTGGTGGAGATACAAGACCACTAATTGTATCAAGCGTAGTTTTGTTATCATTCATCTGCTTCATCATACCCTTCAATCCGCTGTTCATATCGTCTTCAATAATCTTTTTAATCGCCTCATTCTCCCTCTCAACCAACTGCTTCAGCTTCTGGAGCGCGGCGGCCTTGGACTGGGCGAAGTTGGAGAGGGCGGATTTTTTGATGTTGGTTTGGGCGGTGGTGGAGGCTGATCTGTATTGTTGGTGAAATTCATCAATGTATTGTTTGACTTTATCGTGGACACTGTCGATATCTTGGTTGATGGCTTGGATCATTTGAGTCAGTTGCGTTTCAGCTGCTTCCACAAACTCTAGAGTTCTGCCAACATGGTTATGAAGATGCTTAACTTGCCCATGTAGCTCACGTATAAACGCTTCGACTTCCTTTTTAGTGCCGGATACTTTCCCAGGCAGCTCTTCAAAATTGGTGACTTTTCGAAGGATTTCGTCGATAGCCTGGGTGGCGGTTTGCTTTTTTTGGTTATATTTGCCAAAATGTTCACCCCTGTCAAAATTAAATCTGGCTCTCTCATCGACGCTATTCGTAAAATAATTCGTAAGCGTACCCTTAATATCTCCAATCTTGACATTGAGGCAATTTGGACTGGCATCAGGGCCGACTGCTGTCCCTGTAAGCCATTTCTTGTAGTTGTCCATCAGGCCCTGAACACTAGTATGCTTTTTGTGGGCTTCTTTGAATGACGCCTCTACCGCTTTGTTAACATCGCCGATTAGTGCTAATTTGAGATCCTTAGAAGCACCATCCCAATGTGATTTCGCTTGTCTGATGTCAAACAATACGGTTTCTATGGCCATGCCAAAATCTTTTTTGTGTTCGTTTACATTTTTTAAATGCGTGCCTAGTTGCGTATCTGGTGTTATCGGATCGTGCTTATTAAGCGAATTAACGAGTCTGGTAAACCCCGGTCTGGCGCTACCACCGTATGCTCCTATGACACCCACCTCTAAAGCTGCTGCCAATTTCTCAACATACTTCGAAATTTCACTGTCTATCGAATTTTTTAAAGTTTGCAAATCTTGTTGCACTTTCTGATCCAAAATCGTAACGGCGTGATTAACATTTTGAATAGCTAGAGAGATCGCGCCACCAATCTTCCCGGCGCCCACTTGAAGTTCTGCATCGAGTGCCAATATGTTCTGCTGTATTGCAGTTACTTTATCTCTAATCTCGGACTCTCCACGAGATGGTAGCTTAACACCGTCATTAACATCTTTCATCAACCTTTCTATTTCATCGAATTTTTTCTCAAACATGTTAGACTTATTATTATTATACATAAACATCAAATAAGGGTCGGTTACAACTTTACACTCCAGCAGGTTTTCTTTCGCGGCCTTAATGCTATTCCGCAAGCAACTCGGATATTCATCCTTGACCTTGTTTTTAAGCGCAGTAACATCATCATCTATTTTCTTTTTCAACCCATTCTCTCCTCCAAGTCCATCTGCTACTAACTTATCCAACTCCCTAAACTGCTCGTCCACCTTCTGGCAAACGTCTCTGAGCCCGAAGTAATCTGCAACGGCATTATCCTTAAGACTCTCCGTAGCTTGGACAATCAAATTTACGTGAGGCTTCAAATCATTGCTTAGATTTTGATCGATAGAGCCAATTGCATCAGATGACTTTTTAGAATGAGGTGGACATCGTTGAACGGAGTCGATCCAATCAGCCAACACTACAGCAACGAGATCATCATGCTCTCGTGTAACCATACCCCTAATCGCATCATTAACATCAATTATATTTATAATTAACGCGCTTAATGGTTCTATCACTTTTTTACTTTTTTCATTCACAGCCCCCAACCACCCCTTTACCCCCCGCTTGACCGGGCCAATCACAGCCTCCAAACCTATTTTGCCTTTATTAAGATTTTTATTTAATTCGTTTACTGCATTTTCTAATGTTTTTTTATAAGGTGATAAGTTGTTATTTTCTTTTACTTCACTAATTATTTTATACAAAAATCCCATCACCCCGTCACACAGCCTGTCCAGGTCAGAGTACACTATCCCACTGCCGTCGTAGCCTTTCGAAGATGGATTGAAACCTAGGAATTTCTCGAGGCCGTCACATAAATGCGTTAAAAGCTTTTTACAATCATCAGACTTATTTTTTTCAGTAAAAATGCTAAGCTTATTTTTAAGTTCATCAAGTTGTTTCTCACGCTCTTTAATGTCCTCCAAGGCTTTCTTAGTAGCATCGTCACTAAGAGAATGGTCAGTATCAGCAAGTTATTATAATGCTTTAAAAAGGTCATAGCGTTAATAAGACGAGGTAATTCGAGAGATTTGGAGTTAGGGTGAACATGATGGGACTTGGCAGTGGCAAGAGGTGGAAGGAAGTGAAGGGTGACAAGGCACAAGTTATTAGGATGGTTTATAGAGGTCATAGCGGTATTATGGCGAGGTAATTCGAGGTTTGTAGAGTGGGTAAAGGAGCGATGTAGAGTGGGTTAAGGAGCGATGTAGAGTGGGTTAAGGGGCGATGTGGAGTGGGTTAGGGAGCGATGTAGAGTGGACAAAGGAGCGATGTGGAGTGGGTAAGGGAGCGATGTAGAGTGGATAAAGGAGCGATGTAGAGTGGGTTAGGGAGCGATGTAGAGTGGGTTAGGGAGCGATGTAGAGTGGGTTAGGGAGCGATGTGGAGTGGGTTAAGGGGCGATGTAGAGTGGGTTAAGGGGCGATGTAGGGTGGATAAAGGAGCGATGTGGAGTGGATGACAAATACCACTTAGGTCACCACTGTCATCGCTGCCGTAACCATGTCATCGGTGCCGTAACCATGTCATCGGTGCCGTAACCATGTCATCGGTGCCGTAACCATGTCATCGGTGCCGTAACCATGTCATCGCTGCCGTGACCATGTCATCGCTGCCGTGACCATGTCATCGCTGCCGTAACCAGTCATCGCTGCCGTGACCAGTCATCGCTGCCGTAACCATCAACTGTCATCGCTGCCGTGACCATGTCATCGCTGCCGTAACCATGTCATCGCTGTCGTAACCATCAACTGTCATCGCTGCCGTGACCATCAACTGTCATCGCTGCCGTGACCATCATCTGTCATCGCTGCCGTGACCATCAACTGTCATCGCTGCCGTGACCATGTCATCGCTCTGTAACCATGTCATCGCTCTGTAACCATGTCATCGCTGCCGTGACCATGTCATCGCTCTGTAACCATGTCATCGCTGCCGTAACCATGTCATCGCTGCCGTAACCAGTCATCGCTGCCGTAACCATCAACTGTCATCGCTGCCGTGTCCATGTCATCGCTGTAGTAACCATGTCATCGCTGCCGTGTCCATGTCATCGCTGCCGTGACCATGTCATCGCTGCCGTGACCAAGACATCGCTGCCGTGACCAAGACATCGCTGCTGTGACCAAGACATCGCTGCTGTGACCAAGACATCGCTGCTGTGTCCATGTCATCGCTGCCGTGACCATATCATCGCTGCCGTAACCATCAACTGTCATCGCTGCCGTGTCCATGTCATCGCTGTAGTAACCATGTCATCGCTGCCGTGTCCATGTCATCGCTGCCGTGACCATGTCATCGCTGCCGTAACCATGTCATCGCTGCCGTGACTTGTGTCATCGCTGCCGTGACCATGTCATCGCTGCCGTGACTTGTGTCATCGCTGCCGTAACCATGTCATCGCTGCCGTGTCCATGTCATCGCTGCCGTGACCATGTCATCGCTCTGTAACCATGTCATCGCTCTGTAACCATGTCATCGCTGCCGTGACCATGTCATCGCTCTGTAACCATGTCATCGCTGCCGTAACCATGTCATCGCTGCCGTAACCAGTCATCGCTGCCGTAACCATCAACTGTCATCGCTGCCGTAACCATGTCATCGCTCTGTAACCATGTCATCGCTGCCGTGACCATGTCATCGCTGCCGTGTCCATGTCATCGCTGCCGTGACCATGTCATCGCTGCCGTAACCATGTCATCGCTGCCGTGACTTGTGTCATCGCTGCCGTGACCATGTCATCGCTGCCGTGACTTGTGTCATCGCTGCCGTAACCATGTCATCGCTGCCGTGTCCATGTCATCGCTGCCGTGACCATGTCATCGCTCTGTAACCATGTCATCGCTCTGTAACCATGTCATCGCTGCCGTGACCATGTCATCGCTCTGTAACCATGTCATCGCTGCCGTAACCATGTCATCGCTGCCGTAACCAGTCATCGCTGCCGTAACCATCAACTGTCATCGCTGCCGTAACCATGTCATCGCTCTGTAACCATGTCATCGCTGCCGTGACCATGTCATCGCTGCCGTGTCCATGTCATCGCTGCCGTGACCATGTCATCGCTGCCGTAACCATGTCATCGCTGCCGTGACTTGTGTCATCGCTGCCGTAACCATGTCATCGCTGCCGTGACCATGTCATCGCTGCCGTGACTTGTGTCATCGCTGCCGTGACCATGTCATCGCTGCCGTGTCCATGTCATCGCTGCCGTGACCATGTCATCGCTCTGTAACCATGTCATCGCTCTGTAACCATGTCATCGCTGCCGTAACCAGTCATCGCTGCCGTAACCATCAACTGTCATCGCTGCCGTGTCCATGTCATCGCTGTCGTAACCATCAACTGTCATCGCTGCCGTAACCATGTCATCGCTGCCGTAACCAGTCATCGCTGCCGTAACCATCAACTGTCATCGCTGCCGTAACCATCAACTGTCATCGCTGCCGTAACCATCAACTGTCATCGCTGCCGTAACCATCAACTGTCATCGCTGCCGTGACCATCAACTGTCATCGCTGCCGTGACCATCAACTGTCATCGCTGCCGTGACCATATCATCGCTGCTGTGACCATCATCTGTCATCGCTGCCGTGACCATCAACTGTCATCGCTGCCGTGACTTGTGTCATCGCTGCCGTGACCATGTCATCGCTGCCGTGACTTGTGTCATCGCTGCCGTGACCATGTCATCGCTGCCGTGTCCATGTCATCGCTGCCGTGACCATGTCATCGCTCTGTAACCATGTCATCGCTCTGTAACCATGTCATCGCTGCCGTGACCATGTCATCGCTCTGTAACCATGTCATCGCTGCCGTAACCATGTCATCGCTGCCGTAACCAGTCATCGCTGCCGTAACCATCAACTGTCATCGCTGCCGTAACCATCAACTGTCATCGCTGCCGTGACCATCAACTGTCATCGCTGCCGTGACCATCAACTGTCATCGCTGCCGTGACCATCATCTGTCATCGCTGCCGTGACCATCAACTGTCATCGCTGCCGTGACCATATCATCGCTGCTGTGACCATCATCTGTCATCGCTGCCGTGACCATCAACTGTCATCGCTGCCGTGACCAAGACATCGCTGCTGTGTCCATGTCATCGCTGCCGTGACCATATCATCGCTGCCGTAACCATGTCATCGCTGTCGTAACCATCAACTGTCATCGCTGCCGTGTCCATGTCATCGCTGTAGTAACCATGTCATCGCTGCCGTGTCCATGTCATCGCTGCCGTGACCATGTCATCGCTGCCGTGACCAAGACATCGCTGCCGTGACCAAGACATCGCTGCTGTGTCCATGTCATCGCTGCCGTGACCATATCATCGCTGCCGTAACCATGTCATCGCTGTCGTAACCATCAACTGTCATCGCTGCCGTGACCATCAACTGTCATCGCTGCCGTGACCATCATCTGTCATCGCTGCCGTGACCATCAACTGTCATCGCTGCCGTGACCATGTCATCGCTCTGTAACCATGTCATCGCTCTGTAACCATGTCATCGCTGCCGTGACCATGTCATCGCTCTGTAACCATGTCATCGCTGCCGTAACCATGTCATCGCTGCCGTAACCAGTCATCGCTGCCGTAACCATCAACTGTCATCGCTGCCGTAACCATCAACTGTCATCGCTGCCGTGACCATCAACTGTCATCGCTGCCGTGACCATCAACTGTCATCGCTGCCGTGACCATCAACTGTCATCGCTGCCGTGACCATATCATCGCTGCCGTGACCATCAACTGTCATCGCTGCCGTGACCATATCATCGCTGCTGTGACCATCAACTGTCATCGCTGCCGTGACCATCATCTGTCATCGCTGCCGTAACCATCATCTATCATCGCTGTTGTAACCATCAACTGTCATCGCTGCCGTAACCATCAACTGTCATCGCTGCCGTGACCATCAACTGTCATCGCTGCCGTGACCATGTCATCGCTGCCGTAACCCTTACTTGGTCAGCACTTTGGTCAGCTGTTTGGTCAGCACCTTTGTCAGTTCTTTGTTCTCCTCACTGCTCACGTAATTGGTCATCAACGCAATCATCACTTTGTCTATAACATTAGATGTCAGTCGCCAGTTAGGTGTTCAGTGTGATTTGGATTACCATTGTTTGCGCTAACAAATTGCTGAGTTTAGCTGTAGAATGCGATGCAGAAGGGTATCTTGCGGATGAGGAAATCGCGGATGTTGCGGCCGAGCGGAAAGCGGAAGATGCACAGGTCGAGCAGGATGATGGCGACGATGATGCCAACGATGACGGCGGCGATGGCTTGGGGGGAAATGGAGAAATGAGAATTGTCCTCTTGCTTGAGAGGATCGGGTAGAGACAAATCTTCTTGAGTGGTTTCAGAATCCTCTGGACCTGGGCGAGAAGCAGAAAGCTCTTGACTGTCGGGAGAAAGGGAAATGGAGGCAAGCTGTGCACTTTCACTTGTCTTTTCACGTCTCTTACTACAACATGTACAATTACATGTACATCTATTCTCGTTCCCTTTACATGGGAAGTTACATGGCGAAGGTTTGCAGTCGTAAGGCACCCGGCCTTTAGTGCGCAACCAGTAATATCCTACACATCCGTCGCAACCTCTGCCATCCTTACATCCATTACAACACCATGGACAGCAATTACACCATTGAGACATTCGACATCCTGTACCACATATGCAATCCCCGTACGCCATCTTCCCCTCCCAGTCCCCTCAACCTGCAAACATATATAAATCACTTAAGCAGCACTCACCAACTGCAACACGTACCACTGCCGCTCCCACTCCCCTCAACCTGCGAACCTATCAATCAGCTAAGCAAGCACTCACCAACTGCAACACGTACCACTGCCGCTCCCACTCCCCTCAACCTGCGAACCTATCAATCAGCTAAGCAAGCACTCACCAACTGCAACACGTACCACTGCCGCTACCAGTCCTCTCAGCCTGCAGACATATCAATCACCTAAGCAGCACTCACCAACTGCAACACGTACCACTGCCGCTACCACTCCCCTCAACCTGCAAACATATATAAATCACTTAAGCAGCACTCACCAACTGCAACACGTACCACTGCCGATGCCAGTACCCTCAACCTGCAAACATATCAATCACCTAAGCAGCACTCACCAACTGCAACACGTACACTGCCGCTCCCAGTCCCCTCAGCCTGCGAACATCAATCACCTAAGCAACGCACTCACCAACTGCAACACGTACCACTGCCCCTCCCAGTCCCCTCAGCCTGCGAACATCAATCACCTAAGCAACGCACTCACCAACTGCAACACGTACCACTGCCGCTCCCACTCCCCTCAGCCTGCAAACATATCAATCACCTATGCAAACACTCACCAACTGCAACACTACCACTGCCGCTCCCAGTCCCCTCAATCTGCAGACATATCAATCACCTAGCAACGCACTCACCAACTGCAACACTACCACTGCCGCTCCCAGTCCCCTCAACCTGCAAACGTATCAATCACCTAGCAAGCACTCACCAACTGCAACACTACCACTGCCGCTCCCAGTCACCTCATCAACACGCACCGTCACCGCTGTATCCCCCCAGCCCGGGCCACCGACACCCACGCTGCCCAGGATACCACGGCTTCACCTGACGCGACGCATGTGATCGGCACCAACTGTCACTCTAAATTATTCACTATTCGCAACGCCATAAGAATTACAGCGAACCCCGTGCGCTCAACTCCCACAGTGCAGCAGCACCGTGATACGAGCCGCGGTATAGACGCCATGCTGGCGGAGCGTGTCGGCTAGGTGCCTAAATGTGATATTAACAATCGCTACATTGCCACCTATAAATGCTACTTAACCAGGCCAACGCGGATTACGCCACCCTGCCAGTTACTCGCAACACACGACTTAGGTCACCCGCCGCGGCCCTCACGGCCGCCTACGTTAGCCACCAATCACCCAGCCTCACGTGACACTCACTCAATGAGCAACGCGGACACCTCTCACAGTCAACGCACAGCTCAACGCACCTGGCAATCAACGTGCTACAACACCTACTAAATTACGGTTCATCCGCCAGCTTAGCACTTTGCCTGCTTGCTAGGTCAACACTTTGCTTGGTTGCTAGGTTACCACTTTCCCTGGTTGCCAGCTTAGCACTTTACCTGTGTGCTAGCTTAGCACTTTGCCTGGTTGCCAGCTTACCACTTTGCCTGGGTGCTAGGTCAACACTTTGCCTGGTTGCTAGGTCAACACTTAGCTTGCGTGCTAGCTTACCACGTTGCCTGTGTGCTAGCTTAGCACGTTGCCTGGGTGCTAGGTCAACACTTTGCCTGGGTGCTAGCTTATCACTTTGCCTGTGTGCTAGCTTAGCACTTTGCCTGGTTGCTAGGTCAACACGTTGCCTGGTTGCTAGCTTAGCACTTTGTCTGCGTGCTAGCTCAGCACTTAGCTTGGTTGCTAGGTTGCCACTTTGCCTGTGTGCTAGCTTAGCACTTTGCCTGGTTGCTAGGTCAACACGTTGCCTGGTTGCTAGCTTACCACATTGCCTGGGTGCTAGGTCAACACTTGCATTGTCGTCTCCTCATAACCTACTTTAGGTGCTATCTAGTTCACAGGTTGCCGCTAGAGTAATTCGAGACATTAGACTACGTTTGTCGGTTAGGTGAGTAGGTGATATGCTAGGTGAGTTGATGTGAATTACAGACGTGAATACAATTACGGCTGCAGGTACGATATCTTGGCAAGCCTTCCGACTTGCGCTGCCGCCAACAGCGATTGCGCCGTTATCTTGTGCGACGACGGTGTTCGCAGGTGTGAGCGTATGTGGAGCACATCCAGTCTGCCAACCATTACGCAGATGAGGTAGAAGAGGGACAGTGACCAGAGCGCCACGGTCGTCCATATGAACGGCTGCCTGATGGTGAAGAGGAAGTTGTCGCAGTGCTTGAATAGGTCACTGAAGTATGACGACTCAATAACCTTCTGTAATTGTTGAACGAAATTATGACATTTTTTACGTGTATTAAATGTATATAATACGGGTGCATCGGCGAATGTAAAGCCGTACTGGTACAATGTCGCAGAAACACCCTTACATGTCACTATAGACTTGCATTGACAAGGAGACTTGTAGCTGCCGTGACTTCCCGGCTTGCACGAATCAGGGTGCATACATCTGCCGCATCCCCAGTCTTTACAGATGATTTGTTGGAACGCGGCAAGCAATGCCTTGAGATAACGGTGTAGCGTCCATGGTAGGTAAATCGCCCATGAGAGGTAGAGATTGGCGTGCTGCTCCGCAAAGTAGTAATACGTATCTTGATATAGGGACTGGAGGTAAGGCGCACAGTGGTTCTTATCGGAGCATGATGTTCTCATAGATAAGCTTGATATATCAGCAGTGTGGTTTTCAGGATTATTGGCCTTATGATTTGTACGGGCGTCACCATACGCATTGCAAAGCGCATCGGTGAAGTCGTTAGGTGCGTCGTGCAGATGTATTGTCTGGCCGTTGATGGATTTGACGAATGCGTCTTTGATGGTTGCAACCTTACCCGTCTCATTCCAACGACGAACGAGTGATACGGCAAACTGATAGTGTTCAGGCAACGAGGAAGGAGGTTTCGGCAGCAGGCATAATAGCGATGTGAGATCTGCAATGGAGAGGAATTTGCCAAGCATTTCGCACAGGTGTTTACCGGTCTTTGTAGACCCAGAGAACGCTCTAAATCCGAAGGGAGTTAGGCAGGGCATCCCAACTTTCGAAGTAGCAGGGCACGTCATACATTTGTAATTGCAGCCAATGGATGCGAGTTGGTGGGGAAGCTGTCCAGGCAAGCAATCGTTTAGACAAGACATCAATGGAGACGTTGGTTGACAATTTACTTTGTTGTTTGCTTGGCACGTTGCTTTGTCAGCTGGTCTCTCGTTACAGTGCGATTTGGTTGTAGGTATCTCTTTGCCGTACTGGCAGTGTGACCAACCAGCGTACTTAGCCTCCAAGGTACACTGGCTGTGCAAGAATCTGAGCGGCGGTAAGACTCTACGAAGGATGTCCAGGAACATGTCAAGGCACGCTGCTGCATCAGACGGATAGTGTAGATTAAACGTGTTGTCACAATATTGAGAGGCGTAATGCGTAGCGGCGTCCCCAGTGCCGAGGACGGTGGTTAGTATGTCATATGATGACGTGCAAATCTGCGTGATTGCTGACGTAACGTTTTCATATCTGATGCTCGTTGGGTAGGCATTCAGTGACATGGCTTGTGTAGCGACGGCTGTCAACTCGATACCGTCTGCGATCTCCGTCCTGTGTTTCTTCCGATCTTCGAACAGCGCGCTGATTGTCACGCTAACCATATCCGAATGCACGCGTGTATACGGTAGGCCCGTTAGCCAAATCAACATTTCATATACGCTGCACGGCGAGCTTGCTTTACGTGGAGCTACTGAGTGACGCAGGTCGTTGTACTTCTCTAAGTGCCTGGCTAAACAAGCAAGGATGTCTTTGACGTTGAATTTGGTTTTCGGTAGCTGTTTCTTGTCTTGGGCATCTTCGCTCTCCTTATCGTCTCTGCATTGTTGAAGATGTTCATTGTCGTTAGCGCCTCCGATCACCTTAGCGAGGTTACGAATGATATGTTGACCTTGCATACCTGATGAATTACGCAATTCCCCGTTGCACTCCTTATCGTTAGTAGCAACCTCATACCCGCATTTGTTGAGGAGACTGCCCAGCAGGGTAATGGAATTAATCTCTTTCGAGAACCAAGAAAATTGGCATCTGTCAATTAGATGAGTGAGATCGTGAAACAGAGTAGTGATTACGGTGAAAAATATTCTAGCGTAATTCTTCTGATAGTACGCATCCCACGTTTCGGTGTCGTATACCGATATATATGCTCTGTCGAGTTCAGTGATCATAGGGGTGAGACCATCTCGTAAGGCGTTAAGTATAAGTGGAGCATTTCCTTCGCCGAATACGTGCGGGTCAAATTCGTTGACCTTCAGTTTGAGTATCTCTAAATTAGAGTGAAATTTAGGGTCGAAGTATTCCGATGCCTTAAGCCCATCGAGCAAAGTGACGAAAGCAGACTGCCACGGCATGATTTTCTGTTTGTCGGGAATAAAGTCCTCTTGATTTGCCAAATTAAGGAATAAACGTCTGAAGGCCCTATGTAATGTTTCTGCTGCCTGGCTGAGTGGAGAATTTTGCGGAGGGGAGAACTTGGTAGAGACATCCTTAATTGCTTCGAACCGCTTGACGAATTTGGAGTCGAATGTTTTCATGAACCCTTTATGTCCTTTGTCCAAATCATTTGTTATGGCTTGCGGCAGCGGCATCAGCTCCTTTTCCGCCTTTTTCGCAAACGCCGTCAGCAAGTCTCTGATGGATGTTATGAAATTCTTCTGCGCCTGCCTGTTCACCGCGCATAGGGTGTTGTCGGTTTGTTTGTTGACGAAGTCGTGGAGTTGGCCGATGATTTGCCTGCCGGCAGTGTCGGCTTGAGTATTCAAGAATTTGTACGTTCCGTCTATGGCGTTCTTTAACTCACCCTCAATTAAATGTTCAATATTTGTTTTAATAGCCTTAAGCTCCTTTTCGACTTTTTCCGTTCTCAAGTTTTCCAGTTGGTCCTTAAGAGTTCCTCCGTCGCGCCTAATAGCACTGCATAAGTAGCTAAGTTCTCTGTTGAGGCTGTCGACGCTACTGGTCATTAGGCCTTCAAGTTGGCTAGTGATAAGCGCGAGGCCTTTCAGAGAGTTGTGCGACGACATTTCGTCGGCGGTTAATGTGAATTGGTCAGTGTTGCTAAGCATCTTGTTTAACTCTTCCAAATAGGCGTCGATACTGTCTCTGTCGGTGCCAGTGTTCTCCTTTTTGACAAGGTTCTTAACACCACTGGTGAATTGGTCCAGGCTCGAGTCGACAGTGGCGCGCAATCTGTTAAAAGTCTGAGTGCCTATTGTTCGCTCATCACCATCCGCTGCAACGACATCTGTGAGCGTAGACAATCCCTGACTTTGAATTTTGTTGATTGCCGTTGGAACATGACCTTCTGGGTTGCCGCTGGATGTATTGACGTGAGTACGGTACGTCAACAGTGCAGACGCCGAGTGAACATCAACAGTACCGCTCATCCCCGGTAATTGACCTTTCAATATCTCAGTTATGCTATCGTCAAATTGCGTGCCAAGAGTACTTGACCCAGGAGTTATTAGCGCCGTCTGCAAACTCCCGCCAAGCCCCTTCACTTTTTCCATCGCGGACTGCAAATTGCTAATGCTAGAAGATTCAATTAATGATCTCAGTTGCATCGCAAAGTTGGTACTCATCGCGGATACCGCCGCTACGACAATCTCCAGGGCGTATTCAAGATTGTGGTTGGTGGTGCTGCTTCTATCCTCCAGTACACTGTTCGATTTTAAATCACCCTCAATCTGTTTGACAAGGTCAGCAGCTCTAATGGTACCGATTGATTTGACAATCTGTTGGGCAAATGTTCGTAAGTTTTCAGAGAGATTATCCAAGTTAACGGCACTCTTAAGGCTGCTTGCTTCTGCGGCATGGGACATTGCCTGTTGAATAACATTTGGAAGGTAATCATTAATTGATCTTTTCACTTTCTCGATGCCCTTCGTTTGCAGTTGATTGTGCGTTTCTTTGTTCTGATCGACATACCAATCGATGTATTGATGCACCGCTCCCTTAGGCTCATCCATCATTTTAGTAATCATCTCTTTGGCCGCCGTTGCAAGTTTAGTTTCAATGCCTGATACGTTTCCCTTCACACCTTGTACAATAGATCCAAGGAGACCTCCATTATCATCCTTTGCGATAATATCGGTCATACCTTCAAGAGCCTTCCTAATCTGGTGCGATAATTTTTGCTCCACATATGCTTGCAATCTGGTCTTAATCTGATTTCTCACTGTACCTAGTTCATCTTTAAGCGCACGGTCCATCACTCCTACGGCACCGATAGCCTGCCTCACCCACTCCGTCACCTGCTCCTTAGCTTTGTACGCCTTCTCTCGTAACTCATCTGCCTTTGCTCTTAACGTATCGGCAGCATCTTTTACTCCTCCTTTAGTACCAGGCGTTTTTTCACCTTCCTGTCCATTCAACTTCCCGACGATCTCCGTACACTTCTCCTTCGCCAATCTAACAGCCTCCGTGCCCGCTTTCTTCCACTTATCCAACTCGCTGGCTTTTTCTTTAAAATCCATACCTACTTTCTTAATAGCTTGTTGCAGATCTGCTTTATTGTTTGGCGTGGCTTTTCCATCAACCTCATCTAACACCTTCTTAGTGTTTGCTGCAGCAAGGTCTAATATGCGGTTACTGTTTTTCATCCACGCATCTAGTGATTTGGCAAAGTCAACAAGCTTATCATGGACCTTCACAAGTTCATCCAAAATAAGCTGAACCAATTCCCTCAATTTTCTAACAATCACTTTTATTTGCCTATCTATTTCCCTATTCATGACGCCTTTCAGCTCATCAAGCTTCGTCTTATTGCCCGTCTTCAGCGCCTCCAAGTCGGCGCTTTCCTTCTCTGCCAACTTGCTCAAACGCTCACGCTCGTGCTTGATGCACGCAACTACGTTATTTACAGTGTCACGTAATTTAGGATTAAGGTTATTAATGTTCTCAGTTTGTCCATCAAGTGATTGTATGAATTTATCAGCTTGCTGCCGACACTCATCCAGGGACTCATTCACGGCGCGGTGCATCTTCTCAACGTGCTCCGCTTCCTTGTTCTCTTGGATGTTATCAACCTGCACGCTTTTAAGATCTCTAATTAACTTACCGTCATGCTTGGTGAATTTTAGAAGCTCATCAATTGGATTCTTGACTTCATTATTAGACTGCTCCACTGCCTTATTATACCTCCCCACCCCTGCGACCACACTTCCAATCGCTTCATTAAAACCTTTTTTACCGCGGTGTTTATTGGTGTTGAGAGTGTCAATTGCATCATTTAAAGTGTTTTTATGCTGCCCTAGATGCTCTTTGATGTTACTGAGAACACCACTCAAAAATCCCATCACCCCGTCACACAGCCTGTCCAAGTCAGAGTACACAATCCCCTTGCCGTCGTAGCCTTTGGAATTAGGGTCGAAGCCGAGGAAGGTCTCGAGGCCGGAACAAAGGTTATTAAGGATGTTAGTAGAGTTGTTATTTAAGGTATTTTCAAGGTTCAAAATTTTACCAAATTTCTTGCCAAGCTCCCTAGGCGGCACATGGTCAAGGCAGTGGCAAGAGGTGGAAAAGGGAAGAGAAGAGTGACAAGGCACAAGTTATTGCTATGGTTTATAGAGGTCATAGCGATATTATGGCGAGGTGATTAGAGCGATGTAGAGTGGGTTAAGGGGCGATGTAGAGTGGGTTAAGGGGCGATGTAAGGTAGGTTAGGGAGCGATGTAGAGTGGGTTAAGGGAGCGATGGAGAGTGGGTAAAGGGGCGATGTAGAGTGGATAAAGGGGCGATGTAGAGTGGATAAGGAGCGATGTAGAGTGGGTAAAGGAGCGATGTAGAGTGGATTAGGGAGCGATGTGGAGTGGGTAAAGGGGCGATGTAGAGTGGGTTAGAGAGCGATGTAGAGTGGGTTAGGGAGCGATGTAGAGTGGATAAAGGGGAGATGTAGAGTGGATTAAGGGGCGATGCAGAGTGGATAAAGGAGCGATGTAGAGTGGGTTAAGGAGCGATGTAGAGTGGGTAAAGGGGCGATGTAGAGTGGGTAAAGGAGCGATGTGGAGTGGGTTAAGGGGCGATGGAGAGTGGGTTAAAGGGCGATGTTCAGTGGATAAGGGGCGATGTAGAGTGGATAAAGGAGCGATGTAGAGTGGGTTAGGGAGCGATTTAGAGTGGGTAAGGGAGCGATTTAGAGTGGGTTAGGGAGCGATGTAGAGTGGGTTAGGGAGCGATGTAGAGTGGATTAGGGAGCCATGTGGAGTGGGTAAGGGAGCGATGTAGAGTGGATTAAGGGGCGATGTAGAGTGGGTAATAATCATCACTTTGGTCACCATGTCATCGCTGCCGTGACCATGTCATCGCTGCCGTAACCATGTCATCGCTGCCGTGTCCATGTCATCGCTGCCGTAACCATTTCATCGCTGCCGTAACCATGTCATCGCTGCCGTGACCATGTCATCGCTGCCGTGACCATGTCATCGCTGCTGTGACCATGTCATCGCTGCCGTGTCCATGTCATCGCTGCCGTGACCTTAACTAGGTCAGCACATTGGTCAGCACTTTGTTCACCACTTTGGTCATGTCATTGGTCACCACTTTGGTCAGGTGCTTGGTCAGCACATTGGTCAGGTGCTTGGTCAGCACATTGGTCAACACTTTGGTCAGCACCTTGGTCATGGCATTGGTCAGCACTTTGGTCACCACTTTGGTCATGGCATTGGTCAGCACATTGGTCAGCACATTGGTCACCACGTTGGTCACCACGTTGGTCACCACTTTGGTCAGCATCTTGGTCACCACTTTGGTCAGCACATTGGTCAACACTTTAGTTAACTACTACACAATCACATACAACGATTAATGAGTGATGCAGCAGATTAAAGCACAATTCGTTGGTTAGGTGAGTAGGTGATTCGCTAAGTGAGTAGTTACGTGAGTTACTGTGAATTACAAACGTGAATACAATTACGGTTGTAGATAAGATATCTTGGCAAGCCTTCCGACTTGCGCTGCAGCCAGCAATGATTGCGCCGTTATCTTGTGCGACGACGGTATCCTCAGGTGTGAGCGTATGTGGAGCACATCCAGTCTGCCAACCATTACGCATATGAGGTAGAAGAGGGAGAGGGACCAGAGTGCGACGTTAAGCCATATGAAGGGAGCGCGGATGGCGAACATGAAATTATCAATGGCTTTGAAAAACTGCACAAGATGTGAGTCTTTGTCAAATGCCTCCTTAAATACATCACAGAAATCTCTGCACGTGCGTTTCGTTTGCGATCGTTCACTTCCGTTCAGCCTCTCTGGATCGCCGAGAACAAAACCGTATTTCGCCAATGTCGGCATTGTGGCATTACAGCTTACAATGGATTTGCAGTCGCGATGGTGATATCGTGGCGGATCTTGCTCTATGGTTGTAGTTGGACACCCCTTGACGCACGATTTACCATGGCAATTCGATCCCCTGGCACCGCATTTGGAATTGCACTCATCATACAATTTCTTCAGCAGATCGTAGAACGTCGCCGTCAGGTAAACGATCCACGACAAATACTTATCGGCGTGTTTTGCTGAGAACGTCTCGTAGATGGCGTTACTGATGGGACGCAACAAAGGACCGCATACGACGGCTTCTTTTGACAAGCATACGAGACTGCCCAGGCTACCATCGGAGTGGCCCTTCTTCAATGCTGAGTGACTAGGGGTAAATAAGTGGTAGACGTTCAAATCATTATAATGACGCCCGAAATTGGCGGCCTTGACGATAGCGTCGAAAGCATTGCTCTTATGATCATTGCCATGCATACCCCAGCGATCGGTGAGGTGATAGTAGAAGCTGAACATGTCCGCCAGCGTTTTCGGCGCACTGGGTAGCAGGCAGTTGAGGTAACCGCACAGTCTAGTGAGCGGGGAATTTGGACGGCCACAGAAATCGTAAAGCACATCGCATATATCCTGGCCAATCATCGTATGCGACGCGATGGCACTGATGTCAGCGAAGCCCATTGGCGTCCTGCACGGCATACCAGGTGTACTACCACACGTGCCACATGACAGACTCGATCCCCTAGCTGCTACCGAATGCGGCAGGTGGCCTTTCAATCCGTCCTCCAAGAACGATTGCAGTGGCGACTTGACGCCGCAGTTGGGATATTGCCCACCCATTTGGTTGCCACTTTGGTCGTGCCTTTGGTCGCAGTCTTGCTTAGGGCACTGCTTCGTGTTGCACTGCCAGCCCGACCCACCGATGCCCCTGCCGTAGTGGCAGTCCCTCCAGCCGCTTAGCTGAGCATTGTGCTTACACTGCTGCAGCAGGAAGTACAGCTGGTGGTAGAGGCGCTTAAGCAGGTCGAACAACGTACACAGCAGTTGAATCATGTTGGCAGGGTACTCTAATTTCAGCGAGTTGCTGGAGAAATCACACGCGTAGATTCCGTCCTTGTGACCGTGCCCTAGGATAGCGGTGAGGACGGCGTGGGAGTCAGATGAGACCTTGTAGAGCGCTTCGTCGATATGCGTGTGTTGGAAGGGAGACGGATGCGCTTCGAAGGGTTGCAGCGTTTTAGTACCCGGCCGTTCTTTGTCCTCCTTCATGAACTCAGATTTAATTTGCGCCTTGAGCCTCTCGTACACGGGGTTGAACTGCAGGCCGCAGCACCAGACAAGAATTTCGTAAACGGAGCATGGAGCCCTTGGTTTGTCAACACGGATAAGGTGGCAGACTTTCGAGTACGTATGCAGGCAATCGTAGAGTTTTCGGATGAGACCGTTCTCCTCTTCCAACTCCACTGTCAGTCCACAATTGTCACCAGATGATGACAAGGCAGTGGCGGTCTGCTTGAACAGCTGATATTTGTCAGCAGTAAGATAGCGCAGGATGGTACTGCCTTTCAACGTCTCCCTGTGGTTAAGTGCGCCGTGCGCGGCATCGTCAGGTAGATCAGCGTCGTAACCGTTCTCACGGAAATAATGGGCGTGCAGGCTCTGATCAGCGTCTGATGTATTATATATGCCATATAGATTCCATTTGTCATCTTTCCTCTCCAGGCCTTCTTTGAGCTCAGTCAACTCATGATATATGAAGGGCGTCATCGTGAAGAGAACTTTGGCATACTTTAGCTTCTCGTCAGCCGTGGCCTGTTCCCACTCGATGGTTTCCTGCGAGTACGTCGATATGTATGTTTTGCCAAACTCCTCGACCAAAAGCGACAGACCCTTCTTAAGCGACTCGAAAAGCCAAGGGTTGTTGCTGTCCCCGTACGTTCTAGGATTGAATTCGTGCATTGTATTTTTAAGTGACACTAAATTATCTACAAAGGTGTGATCGAAGTGATTAGACGTTTGGATGCTACCGAGGACAGTGATCACAGCCTTCTTGGCCGGCTCAGCTAAGTCCACGTCAGCAGTTATATCAGTCTGCCTGTTGAGACTCTGGAAGAAGAAGGAGAGGGCCTTGTTTAGTTCTTTAGCAGCCTGACTTACTGGAGATATTTTTAGTGAGCCCTTCTGAATGAAGGAAGTGGCGGCGATCGGCTTAATCTTATTAATGTAGGCGACAAACTTCTTCTCAAATTTGGTCATGAACCCTTTGTGCCCCTTCTCCAAATCAAGTTGTATCTCTCGCGGCAGCGGCTTCAGGTCCTCAGTTACTTTGTCGGCGAACGTCGTTAACAAGTGTTTCACAGCCTCCACATACTGCTTCCTGGCGTGCGTTGTCAACGTTTTTTCAGCTGAACAGATCTGTTCCTTAACGGAGCTCCCGAGCAACTGGATGGTGGAGTCGCATGTTAAGTTGAGGCCGTTTAGAAACTTCTCAACATCGTGTATGACCTTGCCCAAATCGGCATTTCGGAGTTCACTGATCTGGTGTTTAATTTTTTTAATGCTGTTTCTGGCGTTTCGTTTGGCCTCGTCGTAGTTTTCGAAATACGTACCTTTCAAAAACTGCAGATTGGAATTAAGGGTCTCGCCACTTTTTTTGACGGAGTCGCACAGTGAGTTGAGTATGGTGGTGACTTGAGTTAACTGTTGCTCAGCTTCGCTTTTGAGTTGTACCATTGGTGTTAAAGCATCGCTCACCTGCGTCTTGATATTTATTATCGCTTCTGGAAGTTGGCCTGCGACCTTGTCTGGAGAACTCTCCAAAAGCGCGAGAGTATCTCGTTTTACCTTCTCATTATAATTTGTAAACTTACCCACAGCAATATCGGATATTGTATTACTTGCAATACCTGTACCTGTCATGCCATCCTCCCCGATCTCTTCTGTCAGCTTGCTTGTCACGCGGTCTATAGCTTTGTCGACGGCTTGGGCGTAGTTGGTTCTGTCTCTCCCGCCATTCTGGCCAAGTGACTGCTTCAATTTACTTTCGAGCGTCATCGCAATTCTGTCGACTCTATCTATTTCTGATGCAATATTGGCGCTGCTGCCTTGAGTTACGTCGCCCACTCTGCTGGTGAGCAGAATAGACTCAAGTTCCTTGGCAGCCTGTGAGGCTTTGGAAGCGAGGGAGATTACTGTGGTTCGGACGGCTCGCTTAAGGAAATTATAGGTATACGCCGACGTGTCCGCCGCTCTCAATTCAGTTTCAACGCGGTCCGCTATTCTTTTGACGAATTTCTCGATTTCGGCTTCGGTAATTTTCTCATCAAGTTTGATCGCAAATGTCTCACAAACATCTTTCACATTTTGCAATGTATGTGTAAGAGTAGTGACATGTCGTGATGTGTATCGATCAGTGGCAGCTTTAATGATATTATCCGACGTAAGTTGTGACGTAATCGCATGTCTGATTCGTTCGTTGAGCGCTTTATGAACTCCGTTATCCTTCCGTGTATATGTATCATCCAACTTAGTGTTATTTATGACGTAATGGCTGAGCCACGAGTTCACGGCTCTAGTCCCCTTCACTGTGGAATCCTTTCCTAAAATGGCGTCCAACCAGGCCTCTACCATTTTTGAAAAATGTTCTGGTTTGTATTCATTAGCATACTTCCACTTAAGCCCACTCACGATTCCTTGCAGAGCTGTTAATGGAGTCCTGGGTTTTTCATCATTGCCTGTAATATCTTTCATTTTATCCCTAATCTCTCCAATTACTTTAACCATCGTTTTGTCTGTCTCCTTCGCTCCTTCCGGCTCTCCACTTTCAACAACTTTATACAACTTCCCAATCGCTTCCTTAATCTCCTTCACCTGCGTATTAACCGCATCTTTCACCTGCCATAGATCCTCCTTCAGCGCTTCGTTCATTTCCTTTACCTGCTCAAGCGCTGCTTTAACATCCCTCGTAACTCTCTGGATACCCTCCTCGCCTGCGCCGTTAAGCTGCACAACTGCTGTCGTTGCATTCTGCACGGCAATCTTAATTTGCATAGGCTGTTCGTCTGAAGCATCTTTATTCATTTCTCTTACTATTTTCTGCACATGCTTTTCAATATCTTCACCAATAAATTTCTCCACCTTGCTTATCCAATCCTGCAACTCTGCGGTGCATCGTTGCAGTTCCTTGCTAATACTCTTCAGCTGAGTCAAAATACTCTGGACGCTAGTCCTCACTTTTTCGATCAGCTTTTTTACGTCCTCGTCAATGCGCTCATTAATCTTCTTCTTAGCTTCCTCCAGCGTCGTCGTTACCAAACTAAGCGTGTCCGTCATCCCTTGGTGCTCCCTTGCTGCCAGGTCCTCCAATCTAGCGGTTTCATGCCTAACGTTTCTATGCGCGCTATTTACACTAGTTTTACAAGTTAAATTAAGATCATTAATGTGCTGTTCAGCGTTATTGAGTTCTCTGTCAAATTGCCTAGATTGTTCAAGGCATCTCTCGACAAGCTTCTTGGTCTCGGAAGCAGCGTCAGTCAGCTCGGGGTCCACGGGATTATTAACCTGAATAGCATTAATGTCATTAAGTAACTTACCTCCATTTTCAGTCTTGACGTAGTTATACAAATCTTCTATCTTGCTCTTGACATGGTGGTTGGAATTTCTAACACCATCATTATACCCCCGCACCCCTTCGACCACCTTTCCAATCGCAACACTAAAACCTTTTTTACCGCCGTGTTTATTTTGCTTGAGAGCTTCAATTGCATCATTTAAAGTATCTTTATGCTGCCCTAAATGCTCTTTGATGTTACTGAGAACACCACTCAAAAATCCCATCACCCCGTCACACAGCCTATCCAAGTCGGAGTACACAATGCCCTGACCCGTGTAGCCTTTGGAATTAGGGTCGAAGCCGAGGAAGGTCTCGAGGCCGGAGCAGAGGTTAGTGAGGATGTTAGTAGGGTTGTTATTTGAGGTAATTTAAAGGTTTTAAATTTTGTCAAATTTCTTGTCAAGCTCCGTAGGCGGCACATGGTCAGGGCAGTGGCAAGAGGTGGAAGGAGGGAAGTGAAGGGTGACAAGGCACAAGTTATTGCTATGGTTTATAGAGGTCATAGCGGTATTAAGGCGAAGTGATTCGAAGGATGTAGAGTGGGTTAAGGAGCGATGTGGAGTGGATTAAGGGGCGATGTAGAGTGGTTAAAGAGGCGATGTAGAGTGGATAAAGGGGCGGTGTGGAGTGGATAAAGGGGCGATGTGGAGTGGATAAAGGAGCGATGTAGAGTGGGTTAGGGAGCGATGTAGAGTGGATAAAGGGGCGATGTGGAGTGGGTTAGGGAGCGATGTAGAGTGGGTAAAGGGGCGATGTGGAGTGAATTAAGGGGCGATGTAGAGTGGGTAAAGGGGCGATGTAGAGTGGGTTAAGGGGCGATGTAGAGTGGATAACAATCACCACTTAGGTCATGTCATCGCTGCCGTAACCATGTCATCGCTGCCGTAACCATCAACTGTCATCGCTGCCGTGACCATCAACTGTCATTGCTGCCGTAACCATCAACTGTCATCGCTGCCGTAACCATCAACTGTCATCGCTGCCGTAACCATCAACTGTCATCGCTGCCGTAACCATCAACTGTCATCGCTGCCGTGACCATCAACTGTCATCGCTGCCGTAACCATGTCATCGCTGCTGTGACCATCAACTGTCATCGCTGCCGTAACCATCAACTGTCATCGCTGCCGTGACCATCAACTGTCATCGCTGCCGTAACCATCAACTGTCATCGCTGCAGTGACCATCAACTGTCATCGCTGCCGTAACCATAAACTGTCATCGCTGCCGTAACCATCAACTGTCATCGCTGCCGTAACCATCAACTGTCACCGCTGCCGTAACCATCAACTGTCACCGCTGCCGTAACCATCAACTGTCATCGCTGCCGTGACCATCAACTGTCATCGCTGCCGTGACCATCAACTGTCATCGCTGCCGTAACCATCAACTGTCATCGCTGCCGTAACCATAAACTGTCATCGCTGCCGTGACCATCAACTGTCATCGCTGCCGTAACCATGTCATCGCTGCTGTGTCCCTGTCATCGCTGCCGTAACCATCAACTGTCATCGCTGCCGTAACCATGTCATCGCTGCTGTGTCCCTGTCATCGCTGCCGTAACCATTAGTTGGTCAGGTGCTTGGTCACCACTCTGGTCATGGCATTGGTCAGCACATAGGTCACCACTTTGGTCAGCACCTTGGTCAGCACCTTGGTCAACACGTTGGTCAACACTTTGGTCAGCACTTTGGGCAGCACCTTGGTCAGCACATAGGTCACCACTTTGGTCATCACGTTGGTCACCACTTTGGTCAGCACCTTGGTCACCACTTTGGTCATGGCATTGGTCAGCACATTGGTCAACACGTTGGTCACCACTCAGGTCAGAGCATTGGGCAGCACATTGGTCAGCACCTTGGTCAACACTTTGGGCAGCACCTTGGTCAACACGTTGGGCAGCACATTGGTCAGCACTTTAGTTAACTATTACACAATCACATACAACGATTAATGAGTGATGCAACAGATTAAACAACAATTTTTATGTTAGGTGAGTAGATGATGCTAGGTGAGTGTAGGTAGTAAACACGTGAGTACGATTACGGCTGCAGGTAAAACACCCTGTTAAGCTTGTTAACACGTGCGGCGGCGAGTAGTGATTGAGCGGCGATGCGATGACTCGATGGACTATGCAAATGCGATTTGATGTGGAGCAGGTCGAGGCGGATGACCATGATGTGGAGGAGGTACAACAGAGAGAGGAGCCAGAGGGAAAGGGTTAAGGTCATGAATGGGAAACGGATCTGGTATAGGAATTCTGGAATTGTTACATATACCAATTTGGCAAGTGCCGCGTCGTCATCTACTTTATCACTGAGCACTCTTTTTAAGGCGCTGCAGAAATCTTTGCACGTGCGTTTGGTTGGCTTATCGGCAAGCATCAACGCGTCTTCATGTACAAAGCCATACTTATACAGCGTCGGCCTGGTAAACTTGCAGTTGACAATGGAGTCACATGAATCGGCGTGATTGGGGTCTGGCTTCTTGCCGTTGAAATTACAATTTCGTGAGCACCGAGCAGTACGGCACTTCGGTTTATCGTCGCCGCAACATTTGTTGCATTCTTCGTACAGTTTCTTAAGCAAGTCATAAAACGTCTCGGTGATATAGACGATCCACGACAGATAATTGCCGGCGTGCTTGCTCGAAAATGTGTTGCGGATGTCACCGCATATTGGCCTCATGTACGGGCCGCAAGAACCCTTGGGGGTCCTGTCACCCTTACCAGAGTAACAGTCTACCAAACCAAACAGGTCACCTTTTTCATGGTTATGTTCACCGTGTATTTTGGAATCGAATACATTATTAATGGTGAAGTCTTGATATACCGCTCCGAAATAGGCGTCATTAACTGCGTCGTTAAATGCATCACGCTTATGCTCACTTCCCTTTCCACCCCAATTAGAGATGAAGTTGTAGTAGAATGCGAACATATCTCCCAGCGTCTGCGGCGGTCTGTTTAGCAGACACAGCAGGAGACTGCAGAGCTGGCTAAGAGGAGAATGCTTACTACCACAGAAGTCACGAAGGGCTTCCACGATTCGATCACCCTTACTAGTATGCGATGCCATTACACTTAAGTCGCTGAAACCCATCGGCGTTTTGCACGGTATGCCGCGATGGTTGGAAAGTGAGCAAGTCATCTTGCAATCAGCCCTGCTGTACGGGTGTGGCATGAAACCGGGAAGCCCGTCTTCGAGGAAAGATTGCAGTGGTGACTTGAGGCCGCACTCAGCTATTTGGTTACACTTTTGGTTACATGTTTGCTTATGCTTTTGGTCAGCATTTTGGTTGGCGACTTGCTCAGGACATTGCATGGTATTGCACTTCCATGACGAACCGCCGACGCCACGACCGTACCAACACTCACGCCAACTCATCGTATCCCTGGTACGCCGACAGCGCATATAGAGCAAGTAAAGCTGCTCTTGTAGTCTAAGCAAAATTTCGAAGAGCATGTCCAGACACTTTGCCGGGTCGCTGGGATACGCAAATTTGTCCGGGTTTGTGTTGAAATCGCAAGCGTAACGGCCTTCAGAATGGCCGTGTCCGAGAATGGCAACCAATACGTCTTCGGCATAGACGCAGACCTGATGCAAGTTAGCGGTGAGCGTATTGACTGTAATCGATCCTGGATAAGCCTCCAAAGACAATTCCTTCTCCAAACCAACAGCTATATCGCCGTCACTATTGGCCTCTGCAGCATCGTCCTTAGGCTTCTCAAATAAATCTTCGAAGCCGTTGAGTGTCAGGTCGTTGTAGACGGCACTTGAAGTAAGGCCGCACAGCCAAAGCAGCATATCGTAGACGGACGATGGATGTTTGCCGGTTGAGGAACTGGTTACGTGGCAGACACGGTAATACGTTTCAAGGCAATCATACAGGAAATCGAGAACGTTTAGTACGCTTATTTTACTTTCGTCACCATTTTTACGATTGTGGGTAGATGATAACCAATTCGTAACCTGATCAAGTTTCTTAGCACCCGGCAGCGTCTCCTTCAGTTTATCACTAATACTCTGACCAGTCATGTTATTACGCAAGTCGCCATTGCGTACCGTCTCGGATTCCGGAACAATATACCCGGCGTTTTTAAAGCACATGCCTAGAGGGTTATTGTCGCCACTTAGGTTGCTTTTGAGATTTTTCCAGTTACCAACGCACTGCCATCGCAACTCACTAAATCCATTGCATATGACACTGATGATGGTGAATAATACCTTCGCGCACTTCTGGCCGTAGTCAGTCTGATCATATATCGTCCTCGATTCTCTGCTGTCCACAAGGATTTTGGGGTTTGTCACCAACTCCCCTTCAAACTCCTGACCGTCGTACGCGCTTATATAAACTTTCCTCAATTCGTCGACAAACTTGTTCAGCCCGGCGCTAATGCTATCCATGGTTGCAGTATTCGGCTTCGAGAAGTCCTCCGGCTTCAGCTTCGAAATTGCCGTTAAAAGATCGTCAAGCATCCCGGGGACGCGATGGTCGTACTTATGTTCGCCGCTGATGTGCTCTAGGAGAGCGGTGAGTGAAGCACCAACGCCAAGGAATTTATTAACATATGTATCGGTTTCCTGACCAGGAGGATTCTTCTTTCTGTTTTCTTCACCGTTTGCTCTTGTTATTTCTCGCTTAACATACGTCTCAAGTGTCCAGTAGAATTTGCGGAAGTTGTTTGCCAATTTGATAAGTGTTTGCATCTTCTCCTCAACTGACTCCCATGGTTCATTCGTAAGGGCACTCAGCTTTTTAATATTTTCGTTACTCATCGCACTTGCAGTACTTATGCCATACAGTTTTCCCATGAAACCCTTGTAACCTATTGTAAGATCGTTGTCTATGGCCTCAGGCAGCGGAGCCAGATCTCTGGTAGCCTTCTTGGAAAAATTAATCAACATGCATTTTATCGATGATATATAATGCTTACGTGTTTCTGTTGTTAGCGTGTTTTGCGCAATTCCAATCTGCGTTTTCACGTAATGCTTGAGGGTAGAAATGAGGGGCTTACTTATCGTATCTGCTTCCGATCGAATGAAACTTTCAGCTGTTTGAGTGATGTCGTTCAAAGTTACGTGCACCTCATTGATATGTTTATGAATATCATTCAACTCAACGGTAATGTATCCATTTTTTACACTCTTCAGAAAAAAATTTACGTCTCTGCCAGCTACTTCGAATGCTGCAAGGAATTCACCAAGTTTTGTTTCGACATCCCCAGCATGGGTATCGATCGCATTTTTCAAACTGTCAATGGCAGTCAAAGCGTTGGTTACACCGTCATTGATGTCAGCGATCGCCTTAGGAAGTTTGCCTTTTAAAGGTTCTTGCGTTGCAGCAGGTAGACCTCTTGGTTGCTCAATATAGCTTTTGTATGTGCGGAAGTTGTCTTCATTAATGTTAACCTTATTATCTCCACCTGGTGGAATACCTGGACGACTGTTCTCATCTTGACCCACAACCGAATCAAGTTTAAGACCGACCTGCTTTTGAAATTCGCCCGCTTCGATGGCTTTGTCAAGCGGCTCGATTGCCTTCTTCACCATATTCAACGCTAAGTCGATTTTGTGGCCATGGTCGATTGATTGGAGCGTTTTGCCGTTATCACCTTCAGCAAATTGCTGCTTGATGTGTCCTATTTGCTCTATAGCCTTCTCAATGTTTTTAATCTGGGATTGCCTTATAAAACTCTGGAGTTGCATTGCGGCTTTCGTAAAAGTGCTAAAAACTGCTGTGACGGCGGTCCTGATGACGGGTTTGAGATCTGTTATTTTTGTGAGAGGGTTTCCCGGTTGTATTGTCAGTTGACCAGGCGGTATTTCTAATATATTCATATCCACTAGCTGTACTTCTACTAAACTGATTGCTGTTTGAACCTTATCATCGTGCAGATCTTTCTCAATATTTTCGGCAAAATTCCCGAACTTCTCTGCAAGCCCCGTCAAAGTTTTTGTCGACGATAAATCGGCCGTGGTGGCAGCTTCTGTAACATCCTGCCCAATGAACTCTGGTAGAGCCTTAATGATGGCCGATTTAACTTTTGCAATGTTTTCCCCTTGACTAGCCCCCTTAAGCTTTCTATTGTCCGCAACATAACCAGTCACATATCCACTCACCGATCCGCTCTCAACAATTTTCTCCACAATTTCCTTTATCAACGCATTTACTTTTTCCTGCGCGCCAAATGTTTTAGCGTACTCAACAGCACCAGCAAGGATCTGCGTCAAACTTGAACTGCCGCGAGTCTCCGTTAAATCTTCAACAAACTGCTGAACCTCTTCTTTCACTAAATGCCAATTTTCATCTATACTGTCATCTGTATCGGCTGTTTTGGTAACTCGATCACCAATTTTTTTTTTAATCATGTTAACATTCGGTACAATTAATTCTGAAACATGCGTCCAAACCTCTGCGTTAATTTTACCTTTTAGTCCATGCAAATCCGCTCTCAGTGCCTCGTTTAACTCTCTTACCTTGGTCTGAGCCTCCTTAATCCAACCCGGTATACTCTCCTTTGCAAACTTGGCGGCACGGTGCAGGGCTTCGGCGTCCTCCTTAATATACCCAGCAACTTGCTTCACGTTGTCATATTTATCCTTTCCGATTTCATTATTTATAATTCTCTGAACTACTTGCTGAGCAGATTCAACGTCGCATCCGGCTTTTACAATCCACTTATGCAAGGTCTTATAGCACTCCCATAGCTTTTTATTCACTTCTTCCAATCGTTTTTTGATATCTCTGACCAATGTTTTCAAGGTGTCAACGAGCCACGTTACCTTGTCACCTATCTCTTTATTTACATTTGCTTCAAGTTTTGCAAATGTCGTTTCAATTTTTTGCTCCATGTTTTGCAGGTCATGTCTCTCTTTCGCCGATAAGGTCTTGAGCCTCTTAGCTTCATACGTAACATTATTCACATATCTAACAACATCGTTTTTAAGTAGAATATTAAGATCATTAGTTTCATCTCTCGCATTGCCGATTCGGTTTTCGAATGCAACAGCACTGGTAATACATTTATTCACCAGCGATTCAGCCGATGTAACAGCAGTGGAGAAGTTATCACCTGCATCAGGATTATTTTCGTCAATTGCACTCACCTGTTTTCTGAAATCTTCATTCACCTCATTCAAAAACTTATTAATAGGTACAGAAATTTTTTCATTACTCTCCCTCACCTTCTCATTATACCTCCCCACCCCTTCGACCACCTTTCCAATCGCAGCATTAAAACCATTTTTACCGCGGTGTTTATTTTGCTTAAGACTCTCAATTGCACTAGTAATTTCATTTTTATGCTGCCCTAAATGCTCTTTGATGTTACTGAGAACACCACTCAAAAATCCCATCACCCCGTCACACAGCCTGTCCAAGTCGGAGTACACTATCCCAGTGCCGTCGTAGCCTTTGGAGTCAGAGTTGAAGCCGAGGAATTTCTCGAGGCCGGAACAAAGGTTATTAAGGATGTTAGTAGAGTTGTTATTTAAGGTATTTTCAAGGTTCAAAATTTTACCAAATTTCTTGCCAAGCTCCCTAGGCGGCACATGGTCAAGGCAGTGGCAAGAGGTGGAAAAGGGAAGAGAAGAGTGACAAGGCACAAGTTATTGCTATGGTTTATAGAGGTCATAGCGATATTATGGCGAGGTGATTAGAGCGATGTAGAGTGGATAAAAAGACGATGTAGAGTGGGTTAGGGTGCGATGTAGGGTGGATAAAGGGGCGATGTAGAGTGGGTTAGGGAGCGATGTAGAGTGGGTTAAGGGGCGATGTGAATGGGTTAAGGGGCGATGTAGAGTGGTTAAGGGGCGATGTAGAGTGGGTTAAGGAGCGATGTAGAGTGGGTTAAGGAGCGATGTAGAGTGGATTAAGGGAGCGATGTAGAGTG
Source organism: Babesia bigemina (assembly GCF_000981445.1). Lineage (NCBI taxonomy): Eukaryota > Apicomplexa > Aconoidasida > Piroplasmida > Babesiidae > Babesia > Babesia bigemina. The sequence continues at coordinate 29,603 of NW_012237376.1, forward strand.
GATTAAGGGACGATGTAGAGTGGGTTAAGGGGCGATGTAGAGTGGGTAAAGGGCGATGTAGAGTGGATAAAGGAGCGATGTAGAGTGGATGAAGGAGCGATGTAGAGTGGGTTAGGGAGCGATGTAGAGTGCATAAAGGGGCGATGAAGGGTGGGTTAGGGAGCGATGTGGAGTGGGTTAAGGGGCGATGTAGAGTGGGTAAAGGGGCGATGTAGAGTGGATAAAGGGGTGATGTAGAGTGGGTTAGGGAGCGATGTAGAGTGGATAAAGGGGCGATGTGGAGTGGGTTAAGGGGCGATGTAGAGTGGGTAAAGGAGCGATGTAGAGTGGATTAGGGAGCGGTGTAGAGTGGGTTAGGGAGCGATGTAGAGTGGGTAAAGGAGCGATGTAGAGTGGATTAGGGGGCGATTTAGAGTGGATTAGGGAGCGATGTAGAGTGGGTTAAGGGGCGATGTAGAGTGGTTAAAGGGGCGATGTAGAGTGGGTAAGGGGCGATGTAGAGTGGGTAAAGGAGCGATGTAAAGTGGGTTAGGGAGCGATGTAGAGTGGGTTAAGGGGCGATGTAGAGTGGGTAAAGGGGCGATGTAGAGTGGGTTAAGGAGCGATGTGGAGTGGGTTAAGGGGCGATGTAGAGTGGATAAAGGAGCGATGTAGAGTGGATGAAGGAGCGATGTAGAGTGGGTTAGTTAGCGATGTAGAGTGCATAAAGGGGCGATGAAGGGTGGGTTAGGGAGCGATGTGGAGTGGGTTAAGGGGCGATGTAGAGTGGGTAAAGGGGCGATGTAGAGTGGGTTAAGGAGCGATGTGGAGTGGGTTAAGGGGCGATGTAGAGTGGATTAGGGAGCGATGTAGAGTGGATAAAGGGGCGATGTAGAGTGGATGATAATCACCACTTAGGTCACCACTGTCATCGCTGCTGTGTTGATGTCACCGCTGCCGTGACCATGTCATCGCTGCCGTAACCATGTCATCGCTGCCGTGACCATGTCACCGCTGCCGTGACCATGTCATCGCTGCCGTGACCATGTCACCGCTGCCGTGACCATGTCATCGCTGCCGTGACCATGTCATCTGCTTGGTCACCATGACATCGCTGCCGTGTCCATGTCATCGCTGCCGTGACCATGTCATCGCTGCCGTGACCATCAACTGTCATCGCTGCCGTGACCATCAACTGTCATCGCTGCCGTGACCATCAACTGTCATCGCTGCCGTAACCATCAACTGTCATCGCTGCCGTGACCATCAACTGTCATCGCTGCCGTAACCATGTCATCGCTGCTGTGACCATGTCATCGCTGCCGTGACCATGACATCGCTGCCGTAACCATGTCATCGCTGCCGTGACCATGTCATCGCTGCCGTGACCATGTCATCTGCTTGGTCACCATGACATCGCTGCCGTGTCCATGTCATCGCTGCCGTAACCATCAACTGTCATCGCTGCTGTAACCACTAACTTGGTCAGGTGCTAGCTCAGCACTTTGCCTGTGTGCTAGCTTATAACTTTGCCTGGGTGCCAGCTTATCACTTTGCCTGGGTGCTAGGTCAACACTTAGCTTGCGTGCTTGCTTAGCACTTTGCCTGGATGCTTGCTTAGCACTTTGCCTGGGTGCTAGGTTAGCACTTTGCCTGGGTGCTTGGTTAGCACTTTGCTTGGTTGCTTGCTTAGCACGTTGCCTGGGTGCTAGCTCAGCACTTAGCTTGGTTGCTAGCTTACCACGTTGCCTGGCTGCTAGCTTACCACGTTGCCTGGCTGCTAGCGTAGCACATTGCCTGGCTGCTAGCGTAGCACATTGCCTAGATGCCAGCTTAGCACGTTGCCTGGGTGCTAGCTTAGCACTTTGCCTGGATGCTAGGTCAACACTTAACCTGCGTGCCAGCTTAGCACTTTGCCTGGGTGCCAGCTTACCACTTTGCCTGGTTGCCTGCTTAACACTTAGCCTGGTCGCTAGGTCAACACTTTGCCTGTGTGCTCGCTTACCACTTTGCCTGGTTGCCTGCTTAACACTTAGCCTGGTCGCTAGGTCAACACTTTGCCTGTGTGCTAGCTCAGCACTTTGCCTGTGTGCTAGGTCAACACTTTGCCTGGTTGCCAGCTTACCACTTTGCCTGGGTGCCAGCTTACCACTTTGCCTGGATGCTTGCTTAACACTTTGCCTGGGTGCTAGCTTAACACTTTGCCTGGGTGCTAGGTCACCACTTTGCCTGGTTGCCAGCTTAGCACTTTGCCTGGGTGCTAGGTGAGCACTTTGCCTGAGTGCTAGCTTAGCACTTTGCCTGGGTGCTAGCTTAGCACTTTGCCTGGGTGCTAGGTTACCACTTTGCCTAGGTGCTTGCTTAGCACTTTGCCTGGTTGCTAGCTTAGCACTTTGCCTGGGTGCTAGGTTACCACTTTCCCTGGTTGCCAGCTTAGCACTTTGCCTGTGTGCTAGCTTATAACTTTGCCTGGGTGCCAGCTTATCACTTTGCCTGGGTGCTAGGTCAACACTTAGCTTGCGTGCTTGCTTAGCACTTTGCCTGGATGCTTGCTTAGCACTTTGCCTGGGTGCTAGGTTAGCACTTTGCCTGGGTGCTTGCTTAGCACTTTGCCTGGGTGCTAGGTCAACACTTTGCATTGTCTGTCAGTCATCACTTAATTTCAACGCTATTTAGTTTACAGGTTGCCGCTAGAGTAATTCGAGACATTAGACTACGTTTGTCGGTTAGGTGAGTAGGTGATGGTAGGTGAGATGTTACGTGAGTTGTGTGAGTTACAAACGTGAATACGATTAAGGCTGCAGGTACGATATCTTGGCAAGCCTTCCGACTTGCGATGCGGCCAACAATGACTGCGCCGTTATCTTGTGCGACGACGGTACCCTCAGGTGTGATTTGATGTGGAGCACATCCAGTCTGCCAACCATTACGCAGATGAGGTAGAAGAGGGATAGTGACCAAAGCGCGACGGTCATCCATATAAACGGCTGCCTGATGGTGAAGATGAATTCGTCGCATTTTTCGAACAGCTTTCTGAAGGAGTTGGAATTTAATACATTGTGAAGTTGTCGGTGGAAATTGTGGCAATACCTTCTACCTTCAGCGTCTAACAATTTTTCAGGATTGCCGAACGTGAATCCGAAACTATATAACGTGCTTACGACACCGCGGCATTCAACGATGCCTTTGCACTGGCAGTTATAGGCTGCGCCATGCTTACCCCGTTTACAAGCCGTGCCGTGCGTACAGCGACGACATCCCCAATCCTGGCAGGATATATTGGTAAACGCCCTGAACAAAGATTCAAGACACTGCCAGAACGACCACGGTAAGTACACTGCCCATGACAGGTAGAGACCGGCGTGCTTCTCGGCAGCGTAGTGGTATGCATCACTGTACAACGTGGTCAGGTACGGAGCGCAGTGAACGTCGTCAGTACTAGCGTATTTGCAGGACTCCGTTTTAGACAGACTTGACAGGTCGGCCTCAGTAGGTTTAGGATGATTTCTACCCTCATGACCTTGGCCGTTTTTGTAAGCGTCACTAAGCGCGCCTATGAGTGTGGCTGGCTCCGCATACAATTCGATGGACTGCTTCTTAATTGCCTTTACAAACGCAGCATTGACGGCATTTGAGTTTACATCTCTGTTAGCACTAAACGCACCAACCAACGTGAATACAAACTGGAAGTGCTCCGGCAGCGTCGATGGTGGCTTTGGCAGAAGGCACATCAGTGAGGATATTAAGCCTGTGCCGATGAAGGTCTTGATTGCGTCACGCAACTGTCTGCCCGTTTTGGTGCTGCCAGAGAAGCCCTTGAATCCGAGAGGAAGCAGGCACGGTTGCCCTGGAGCGCTCTTGGAGCAGGTGCTGCATTTCGCTCTGCATCCCACTGACTGCAGTTGGTGCGGCAGATGGCCAGGGAGGCTGTCACTGAGGTATAACATAAGCGGGGACGTTGGTTGACAGTTTACTTGGCACTTTGCTTGGCCGTTTGGTTCCTCGCTTGAGTGCTCGTTACACCGCGATTTCGTTGTAGGGATGTCCCTCCCGTAGCGGCAGTGTGACCAGCCGTGGTGTTCAGGCGTGATGTTGCACTGCAGTTCCAGGAACCGCAACACGGGCAACAATCGGCGCAGTAGGTCCAGCAGCATGTCCAGGCAGTCCGACGGATCGGATGGGTAATGGAAGTTGAATGAGTTGTTGCAGAAGTCGGAGGCGTAGACGCTCCTGGAGTCGCCAGTGCCGACGACGGCAGTCAATACGTCATACGACGTTGCACAGATATGGTCCACGGCTTTACGTACGTAAGTATACGATATGTTCCGGGGGTGTGCTGTTATGGATTGGGCTGCCATGTCAGTCGATGTGAGCTCAAGTTCGTCGTCGCCTGCCGCCTTCTTATGCGGGTTGTCAAATAGATCACTGATGGTGATATCACGCATCGCGGAGTACACGGCAGTGTACGGGAAACCGCTGAGCCAGATCAATATGTCGTACACGGAGCACGGGTGCTGCTTCGCTGAGACCGTGAGCAGGTGGCACAGTTCGTTGTACTGCTCGAAGTGGCTGAATATGCAGTCAATGGCGTCGAAGACGTGGAAGTGGTCGGCTTTTCTCTGCTTGTTCGATTCACACCATCTAAGGTGTTGGTTGTCATCGGCGCCGCTAATTTGTAACATCAACCGCTTAGCAACGTTCTCCCCCGCAACTGTCGGTTTGTTTTGCAACTCACCGTTCTGCAGCGTCGCATCGGAGACCGCGTAGCCGTGGGCGACAAACGATCTTCCCACGTCGGTGGACTTATTAATTTGCTGTCCACGTAGACTCTTGCAATTGTGCGTCAAGTCGGTCAAAGTGGCCTTCAGGGTGCAGACCACGGTGAGGCATATTTTGGCGAATTTTGCGCCATACGGCGTTAATTTATCTTTCTCGAACATCTCACCGCCAAAAGTCTCACTGTCGTAGACGGAGGTGTACGCCTTTTCGAGCTCACTAACAAACCCTTCAACACCCTTGCCGATACCGTCAAGCAGGGGGGTCGTGGTCCTGGCGAAGGATTCGGGAGCGAGGGTGGCAATTGCAGCGGAGAGCTGATCTAGCATGGCGGGCACTTCGTGGTTATAGCGGTGATTACTAATGTGATCGAGTAGGTTGTTGAGCGCGGTATTAGCAGCGTCGAGTTTGGAGGTGTAGAGCTTCTCAAGGTATTTCGATTCAGTGTGTGTTAGCTGGTAATTAAGCGTGTGTTTGTACTGCTTGTCCAGCCTCGAAATCTCTTCCTTGACGTAGCCGTGGATGTTGTTGAAGTAATGTTTGAACGCTGATGACAACTCCTTGAAATGTTCTTTGGTTGGCTTCTCTTGCCTGGGTGGCAGAGTTACAGCGTCGTTCAGTTTAGTGAGGAGAGTCGTGTCTGACGACGTGTCGAACTCAGCGTCCTTTTTGTGTTCAACAATAAACTTAACGCCCTGCACAGTCTTCATCAGCCCCTTGTAACCAATGGTCAGATCCTTGTCAATAAGCGGCGTCAGTCCAGTCAAGTGGCCCTGAACTCTGACGGTGAAGTTCTGCAACTCAGTCTTGAGGGTGGAGACGTAGTGCTTTTTGGCCTGGGTGGTGAGTTTTTCGGTGGCTTGTGTGACTTGTTCGGCGACATGTTTGTCTAGCTCCGCGATTGTCTTTGCACATTCGTCGGCGGAGAAGCCCTCAAATGCATCGGTCAACCGGATGACTTTCTGCAAATCAATGCTTTGTAACTTGTTGATCTTCTCTTTGATAGCCTCCAGTTTCTCGCCAATTTGCCCTTCTTTAAAGTTGTTCAGGAAAAAGTTGACATCCTTGAGGGCACGTTGAACCGCACCGCAGAGCTGGCTGAGGGTGGAGGTGACGAGCTCTAGTTGTTGTCCGGCTTCGGTGTTGAGTTTGTCGATGGATGCCAAAGAGACAGTAACAACCTGTGTTTGAATCTCTTTAATCTTACTTGGGAGTTCGCCTTGTAGCTGCTTTGGGTCAACACTTGTAAGGCTATCTTGGTCAACCTGTGCTCTGTATTTCGTGAATCTAGTTGGCGCAAGATCAGATATTTTATCACTTGCGAGGGCTCCAGATGTCATGCCATCCCCGCCGATTTC
>NW_012237377.1:0-17899 GCF_000981445.1 Babesia bigemina
GTAGAGTGGATTAGGGAGCGGTGTAGGGTGGATAAAGGGGCGATGTAGAGTGGGTAAAGGGGCGATGTGGAGTGGGTAATAATCACCACTTCGGTCATGTCATCGCTGCCGTAACCATGTCATCGCTGCCGTGACCATGTCATCGCTGCCGTAACCATGTCATCGCTGCCGTAACCATGTCATCGCTGCCGTGACCATGTCATCGCTGCCGTCACCACGTCATCGCTGCCGTGACCGTGTCATCGCTGCCGTGACCATGCCATCGCTGCCGTGTCCATGTCATCGCTGCCGTAACCATGTCATCGCTGCCTAACCATGTCATCGCTGCCGTGACCATGTCATCGCTGCCGAGACCATGTCATCGCTGCCGTGACCATGTCATCGCTGCCGAGACCATGTCATCGCTGCCGTGTCCATGTCATCGCTGCCGTGACCATGTCATCGCTGCCGTGTCCATGTCATCGCTGCCGTGACCATGTCATCGCTGCCGTGTCCATGTCATCGCTGCTGTAACCATGTCATCGCTGCTGTGACCATGTCATCGCTGCCGTAACCATGTCATCGCTGCCGTGACCATGTCATCGCTGCTGTAACCATGTCATCGCTGCTGTGACCATGTCTTTGCTGCCGTAACCATGTCATCGCTGCCGTAACATTAACTTGGTCAGGTGCTTGGTCATCACGTTGGTCAGCACATTGGTCAGCACTTTGGTCATGGCATTGGTCAACACGTTGGTCAGACATTGGTCACCACTTTGGTCAGCACCTTGGTCAGCACTCTGGTCATGGCATTGGTCAGCACCTTGGTCAGCACATTGGTCATCACGTTGGTCACCACTTTAGTTAACTATTACACAATCACATACAACGATTAATGAGTGATTCAAAACATTAGACAACAATTAGTTGTATAGGTGAGTAGGTGATGCTAGGTGAGTGTAGATAGTGAACACGTGAGTACGATTATGGTTGCAGATAAAACACTTTGCCCAGTTTGTTAACACGTGCTGCGGCGAGTAGTGATTGAGCGGCTATACGATGACTCGAGGGACTATGTAGATGCGATTTGATGTGGAGCAGGTCGAGGCGGATGACCATGATGTGGAGGAGGTACAGGACAGAGAGGAGCCAGAGAGCGAGGACAAGGTAGGAGAAGGGTTCGCGGATTCTCCACAGTAACATGTCGCATTGCTTAAATAGGTCAGTGAAATAGTCGGAGTTAACAACATTGTACAGGTGACTTCGCATGTTGAAGCAGTTTCTTTTTAACGATATCAAATTCTGCGCATCCCTGAATGTGAAACCGTATTGGTATAACGTTGGCGATACGCCGTTGCAATGCACAACGGAAGTACATTGGCAACCCGTTCCTTTCTCCGCCGGATTAAGCATACCATGACTCTCTCCCTTGCATATATCGGTATGCAAGCAGTTCCTGCATCCCCAGTCTTCACATCTTATAGCCTTAAACGCGTCGAGGAGACTTGCAAGATATTTATGGAATGTCCACGGCAAGTAAACTGCCCATGACAGGTACGAGTTAGATTGCTTGTTGACAAGGTAATGATAAGTGTCGCAGCTTAGGGGGGATAGGTACGGGACGCAGTGCTCCTGAGTGATGCAGGAATTGGTCAGTGAAATGCACGACAGATTAAGTTTATTGTTGGTACGATTCGGGCTGCGATGCTCGGTTGGTGTATTGCCATAGGCTTTACACATCGGTGTTGTCAACTCATCCGTATTTTCATACAGCTTGATGGAGCTAGCGTTAATAGAATTTGCGATGGTGTCTGCCAATGTTTTAATGCCGTCAACCTTACTCTGCTTTGAAGCACTAAGTCCCTTGGCAAGTGACACTGCAAACTGGAAGTGCTCCGGCAAGTTAGTTGGAGGCCTGGGTGCGAGGGTGAATAGACACGCAATAATACCGTTGCCTAATATCTCTTTAATAATGCGGCATAATTGTTCACCCGTTTTAATTGACCCAGAAAAGCCTCTGAATCCAAGGGGCGTTAAGCATGGCATTCCAGGCTTATTACCGGGGCACGTTTTGCATTCGGATTTACAACCGACATTCGTGAGCTGATGAGGCAAGTGACCCGGCAAACAGTCATTTAAGTAACTCATCAACGGAGAGGTTGGCTGGCAATTTGGTTGACTGTTTGGTTGACTGTTTGGTCGGCACTTTGGTTGACACTTTGCCTGGCACGTTACTTCCTCCGTTGATCTGTCGTTACAATGCGATTTGGTCGTAGGCACATTTTTACCGTACTGGCAGTCCGCCCAACCGAACTCCATGGCCGAATAACTACACTTGGATTCGAGGAATCGGAACACGGAGAGCAATCTACGAAGCATGTCGACTAACATTGGCAAGCAGTCGTCCGCCGTCTTAGGGTAATGCAGCTTGAGGGAATTGTTTGCGTATTCGCAGGCGTACCTGGTGTGCTCATCACCTGTGCCGGCGATTCTAGCCAACACGTCGTATGATTTGGAGCAAATTAGTTCAATCACAGCATAGATATCTTTATATGTGAACTTATGTGGATGCGCATCCAGGTAGTACGCGTTTTCATCATCGAACTCAATTTCAATTCCCGAGTCACCGCTATCTATGGCTTGCTTCTTAGGTTTATCAAGCAGCTTGGTGATGCCGCCAGGTAACGCTGAATATACGGTACTATGAGGGAGCCCTGAGAACCAGCAGAGTATTTCGTATATACTGCACGGATGCCTTTTGGAGAATAACGTTGATAGATGACATACTTCGTTATACTCGTCGAGGTGACTGTAGAGGCATGCTATGAAATCCATGATATTAAAGTTCCATTCTTTCTCCCGTGATCTACACTGCGGAACGTGTTCTAGATTCGACATTTGTATGATCTTACCGAGAATTCCATCGATATGTTTGCCAGTGAACGTATGTCTGCACTGCAGCTCCCCGTCCTGATGCGACTTCTGACTGGTAGGAACAATGTAACCGCACTGCTTGAGGAACTCACCAAGAGGGTTTTCTTTATCAATTTCATCTTTAAGATGTATAGCTTTCTTGCTCCAACTACCCTCGCACCTCCTCTTCAACTCCCCGAGGTCCTCCACCCACATCGGCAGGCAGCTCATAAACACCTTGGCGCAGCGCGTAGCGTCGGCGGCTGTCTCCTGTTTGCCGCCCTTTACCTCCTCCCAAGTAATTCCCTTACTACCACAATACCTATTAACATACGCCTTTTCCATCTCCTTTACCAGCCCTTGCATCCCTGCCTTCAGCGCATCCAGGAGTTGCGGGTGGTGCGGGTTCGCGAAGGTAGCGGGGTCGAACGAGGACAGGGTGGAGGTCAGGTCGTGGAGGAGGGAGCGGAAACCGGAGTCAAAGGTGAAGGTGCGTTTGTTGTCGTGGAGGTGGGACAGGAGGGCGTGGGTGCGGGCTTGGAGGCCGGCGACCAGTTGGGAGGAGGGGGTGGGGGTGAGTTGGGAGGTGATGTAGGTAAAGAGGGGATGTAAGTAATGTCTAATTTTATCTGCTGTCCATTTTGACTCTTGTACGCCCGTAAGTTCCGTAAGTGTTTTGTGATTTTGATTCATGTACCAGAGCAGGCACTTGATACCGCTGGCTCTGTCCTCGTCGATGATGTGATCGATGGCGGAAATTTGAGTGGAGACGAGGGATCTGAGGGCTTCTAAGTCCGATTTGTGTTGGATGGCATACATTTTTCTCACATGGGTAGTGACGACGGTAAAGGCAGATTCGGCTTTAGTGAGGAGGGTTGTTTTGAGTTCTGAGACAGCTTTAACAAGCGACGTTTTGGCAGTTTTTGAAGTTTCTCGTAAAGCTTTTATGGCATCTTGTAGAGCGCCGTCAGCAAGTTCTACAGCTTCACTAATGGCTCTTACTTTTGTTTTAATCTTACTTCTCAAGACCTCCATCTTCTGTAAAGCATTCTGCCTAGCATTGTCGACTTTTTTTGGAAGTGATTCTAAATCGTTGATTATGCTATTCATATATCGTGCATTGGTGTTTGACGTGACTTGTGAAACTCTTTTCTGTAGCGCTTCAAGGTTACTATATATATCGGTCAGTTTATCCACTTCGTCAGGGTATATACCATTATCGTCACCAACCATGGCTCCGAGTTTTGCCAAATGGTAACTAAGACTATTGTTTTTTCCCCCATCGCTCTTCTCGACCAAATCCTTAACGGCGCCGGTAAATTCGCTGAGTCGAGTGTACACCGCTAGAAGGGCATCGGAGAGTACAGTTGCAGTAATAAATTCGGTACCATTGTTATTCAACGCTCCTGTTACTTTTGTTTCAATATCCCTAATTTTCCGGGGCAGTGTGCCTCCCAGCTTATCGAGTGGACCCGAAAGGCTGGATTGAGTAATTTGGCGTTCATAATTTAGAAAAACTCCAGCCTTTAAACTGACGCTGTTGGTTGTATGATCGTCGCCAATGGCGGCATTAAGTTTTCCGTATACATCACTTTCAAAGGCTGACTTTCCTAGCTTACCGCTGAGACCATCGTAGGCGCCTTTAAAAGCATTCATGAGGCCATCTCTACCATTTATCTGTATATCATTTTTGCCAGTACCTGGAATATGTTTTTCAACTTCCGCAGCGACATCCTTGTCGGCGTTATACATTGAAAGATCAACCGAGGTGCCATCTGCGGATACAAGAGTGGCGGAACCAGAGACAATTCCAGTATGGCGGTCACTTTGAGCTTCAACAAGATTATTGAGAAGAGTCTCCGCTGTTTTGTAAGCGTCGTCCACATTCACAATTTTTGATTGCTTTAGTTGGTCCTGGAGATCGGTAAACGCTTTCAACTCCGTGGCGGCTTGATTGGCTGTGTATTACAGCGCTATTACAATGTAACGGACGGCAGCCTGAAGATAGTTTTTCAGAGTTCGTGTTTTGTTAGCCTTTTTCACTGCTTTATCTTCGATTGCATCCACTATGCCATCGACAAACGCATCGCTACTAGCGGTGACATTCATAATTGTTATTTGATCATTAAGCTTCCTCGCAAACCCACTTATGCAAGCGTGTATTTTTTGAACGCATTTCGAGATGTCATCATCGTCAGAAACTGAAGTGAAAGTGAAAGCTCCTGAGATCCCCTTCAGCTTGTTCTTGATCTGCACTGCGATGTCATTGATTCTTCCCGATTCTATGGCACAATTATTCTCGTTCACATATTGCGGCTCGAAATACTCCCTTCCCTTGTTCTTTTGAACGTACTGCTCAATATATTTTCTCACCACGTTATTATTTTTTAAAATGTTTTCTAACCATATTATCACCGTATTCTCAAACCCTGTTGTCTGCTTGAACTGCTTTGCATACGTCGAAGTGACGTGTTTCACATATCCGTGCAAACCGTTGCCATTTCCATCATTGCCCTTAATAGCGCTAACTTGCGTCTGAATTGTTTTGAGAAGATTCTTAACATGGTTTTGCAAACTACTGACAAGCTTCATTTCTAAGCCATGTAAATCCCCTTTCACATTATTTTCTAGACCATCCCAATACTGTGTCTTCAAAAGATTGACATGACTCCAAATTTCATCTCTTATTCTCCCTTTCACAATTCGTAAATCTTTCTTAAGCTCCTCGTCCATTGTCTTAACAGCCTGTAATGCCACATTAATACTACTTGTAAGTGCTTTCTTAGCCTCCGCTATGGACGTCATAAATCTATCAGCCTTTTCTTTTAGATTATCAGCTGCGAATTGAACTTTTTGATATTCCGCACTTGAGAGCCTATCTTTGTCTAGTTTCATGATAATGTCACCAATCTTTGTTTTCACTGCATAAACGACATCTTGCGCCTTTTTTTTCCATTCATTCAACTTGCGATTCTCCGTTACCATGTCCACACGAATGTGCGTCGTATCCATCATCATTGCGCTGAATTTCTGCTTCAGGTTAGAATCGGATGTTTCAGTGCTCGTAATATCACTCATTTGGTCGTTCACATCTGCAAAGAGTTTTTCGATTTCATTTCTGTAATCGTTGCTAAATTCGTCATGTAAAAACGCATCAGCTTCTTTCAATTTTTCGTGGATACCTTGAAACTGATCTTTTTTCTTATCTTCCAAAGCGGAGACGCTTCGACGAATTTTATATAATTCCTTATGCACATCATCTCCGACTTTTTCACACACCTGATCGACGTGTTTCTTAACGTCATTCCTTTGCCACTCCAACTCTGCGTCCACCCTCTGCACCTGTGTCAACAAATCCGGATTTTTTGCAGATTTATTTAACATTTCTACCGATTTCTTAACAATCTTTATCTCATTCATTACGTTGGTTTTTAACGATTTATCAAGCTCACTAATTTTATCTTCTTCAATTTGGCTGACGTCAAAGTCAATGTTACCGATAACCTCCGACCAAGTCGACAGCTGATCAGTGAGGGAAGAGTTTTCATTAATTTTATTTTTGTAATTACCGTTCATATTATTAATTAACCAAGTTAATTCATCTGTTACTTTTTTGGTTTTATCATTTATCTCCCTCTCATACCCCTCCAACCACTCCTTCACCGCGCCGACAGCATCCGCAAGCCCTTCACGCCCGGAGCCAATTTTACTATCTACAAGTTTGAGAACACTTTTAAGCTTTTTAGTGTCTCCACTGATGTAATTATCATAAGTTGTCACCTCATTTTCGTTTTTCACCGCATCAAGCACACCACTCAAAAACGCCATCACCCCGTCACACAGCCTGTCCAGGTCGGAGTACACAATCCCAGTGCCATCGTAGCCTTTGGAAGCAGAGTTGAAGCCGAGGAAAGTCTCGAGGCCAGTGCAAAGGTTAGTAAGGATGTTAGTAGGGTTGTTATTTGAGGTATTTTTGAGGTTCAAAATTTCATCGAATTTCTTGCCAGGCTCCCTAGGCGGCACACGGTCAGGGCAGTGGCAAGAGGTAGAAGAGAGGAAGTGAAGGGTGACAAGGCACAAGTTATTAGGATGGTTTATAGAGGTCATAGCGGTATTAAGGCGAGGTAATTCAAGGGATGTGGAGTGGGTTAAGGGAGCGATGTAGAGTGGGTTAGGGAGCGATGTAGAGTGGGTTAAAGAGCGATGTAGAGTGGATAAAGGGGCGATGTAGAGTGGATAAAGGAGCGATGTAGAGTGGATAAAGGGGCGATGTAGAGTGGGTTAAGGAGCGATGTAGAGTGGGTTAAGGAGCGATGTAGAGTGGGTTAAGGGGCGATGTAGAGTGGGTAAAGGGGCGATGTAGAGTGGGTTAGGGAGCGATGTAGAGTGGATTAAGGGGCGATGTAGAGTGGGTTAAGGGGCGATGTAGAGTGGGTTAAGGGGCGATGTAGAGTGGGTAGAGGAGCGATGTAGAGTGGGTTAAGGGGCGATGTAGAGTGGATAAGGGAGCGATGTAGAGTGGATAAAGGGGCGATGTAGAGTGGATAAAGGAGCGATGTAGAGTGGATAAAGGGGCGATGTAGAGTGGGTTAAGGAGCGATGTGGAGTGGATAAGGGGCGATGTAGAGTGGATTAAGGGGCGATGTAGAGTGGATAAAGGGGCGATGTAGAGTGGGTTAAGGAGCGATGTAGAGTGGGTTAAGGAGCGATGTAGAGTGGGTAAAGGAGCGATGTGGAGTGGGTAATAATCACCACTTAGGTCACCACTGTCATCGCTGCCGTAACCATGTCATCGCTGCCGTGTCCATGTCGTCGCTGCCGTGTTGATGTCATCGCTGCCGTGACCATGTCATCGCTGCCGTGACCATGTCATCGCTGTCGTAACCATGTCATCGCTGCCGTGACCATGTCATCGCTGTCGTAACCATGTCATCGCTGCCGTAACTATGTCATCGCTGCCGTAACCAAGACATCGCTGCCGTAACCAAGACATCGCTGCCGTGACCATGTCATCGCTGTCGTAACCATGTCATCGCTGCCGTGACCATGTCATCGCTGTCGTAACCATGTCATCGCTGCCGTAACCAAGACATCGCTGCCGTAACCAAGACATCGCTGCCGTGACCATGACATCGCTGCCGTGACCATGTCATCGCTGCCGTAACCAAGACATCGCTGCCGTGACCATGACATCGCTGCCGTGACCATGTCATCGCTGCCGTAACCATGTCATCGCTGCCGTGTCCATGTCATCGCTGCCGTGACCAAGACATCGCTGCCGTCACCACTGTCATCGCTGCCGTAACCATGTCATCGCTGCCGTGTCCATGTCGTCGCTGCCGTGTTGATGTCATCGCTGCCGTGACCATGTCATCGCTGTCGTAACCATGTCATCGCTGCCGTGACCATGTCATCGCTGTCGTAACCATGTCATCGCTGCCGTAACTATGTCATCGCTGCCGTAACCAAGACATCGCTGCCGTAACCAAGACATCGCTGCCGTGACCATGACATCGCTGCCTCAACCATGTCATCGCTGCCTCAACCATGTCATCGCTGCCTCAACCATGTCATCGCTGCCGTGACCGTGTCATCGCTGCCGTGACCATGTCATCGCTGTCGTAACCATGTCATCGCTGCCGTAACTATGTCATCGCTGCCGTAACCAAGACATCGCTGCCGTAACCAAGACATCGCTGCCGTGACCATGACATCGCTGCCTCAACCATGTCATCGCTGCCTCAACCATGTCATCGCTGCCTCAACCATGTCATCGCTGCCGTGACCGTGTCATCGCTGCCGTGACCGTGTCATCGCTGCCGTGACCATGTCATCGCTGCTGTAGCCATGTCATCGCTGCCGTGACCATGACATCGCTGCCGTGACCATGTCATCGCTGCCGTGTCCATGTCGTCGCTGCCGTGTTGATGTCATCGCTGCCGTGACCATGTCATCGCTGTCGTAACCATGTCATCGCTGCCGTGACCATGTCATCGCTGTCGTAACCATGTCATCGCTGCCGTAACTATGTCATCGCTGCCGTAACCAAGACATCGCTGCCGTAACCAAGACATCGCTGCCGTAACCATGTCATCGCTGCCGTGACCGTGTCATCGCTGCCGTGACCATGTCATCGCTGCCGTAACCATGTCATCGCTGCCGTAACCATGTCATCGCTGCCGTGACCGTGTCATCGCTGCCGTGACCATGTCATCGCTGCTGTAGCCATGTCATCGCTGCCGTGACCATGACATCGCTGCCGTGACCATGTCATCGCTGCTGTAGCCATGTCATCGCTGCCGTGACCATGACATCGCTGCCGTGTCCATGTCACCGCTGCCGTGTCCATGTCATCGCTGCCGTAACCATGCCATCGCTGCCGTAACCATGTCATCGCTGCCGTTGCCATGTCATCGCTGCCGTGACCAAGACATCGCTGCCGTAACCATGTCATCGCTGCCGTAATTATGTCATCGCTGCCGTGACCATATCATCGCTGCCGTGTCCATGTCATCGCTGCCGTGACCAAGACATCGCTGCCGTGACCATGTCATCGCTGCCGTGACCATGTCATCGCTGCCGTAACCATGTCATCGCTGTCGTAGCCATGTCATCGCTGCTGTGTCCATGTCATCGCTGCTGTGTCCATGTCATCGCTGCTGTGTCCATGTCATTGCTGCCGTGTCCATGTCATCGCTGCAGTAACCATCAACTTGGTCAGGTGCTTGGTCAGCACTTTGGTCACCACTCTGGTCATGGCATTGGTCAGCACTTTGGTCAGCCACTAGGTCACTCACTGCTCATGTGATTGGTCAGCAATGTAATCATTACTCTGTCTAGCACATTAGGTGTAGTTGCCAGTCAGGTGATCTGTGGGATTTGGATTACGATGTTTGCGCTAACACATTGCTGAGATCAGCTGTAGAACGCGATGCAGAAGGGTATCTTGCGTACGAGGAAATCGCGGATGTTGCGGCCCACCGGAAAGCGGAAGATGCACAGGTCGAGCAGGATGATGGCGACGATGAGGGCAACGATGACGGCGGCGATGGCTTTGGGGTCAGGGCGGAAAGGTGGAGCTTTGTTTTCTAGCTTGAGAGCTTCGGGAGGAGATTGATGCTCTTGTTTGGCGGCTTGTTGCTGAGCTTCGGAGGAATCAGGGAGAGAATGTTGACTGGTGGAATGAAGGGAGGCGGCGGCAAGGCGTTTACTTTCCTCTTCACGTTTATGTAAACAACATTTACACTCACATTGACATGTATTCCCGTTGCCTCTACATTGGTCGTTACATGGCGTAGGTTCGCACTTGTAAGACCTCAGGTTACCAGTGCGCTTATTGCGATCATACCAACATCCATTGCAATTGCCAGAAGATTTAGTACACTCAACACAACACCAATAACAACAGATACAATTGAGAAACCTACAACTCGTAACACACGTACACTTCCGCCAATCCAACCCTGACATCTTCCCTCTCCCTCCCACTCCCCTCAAGCTGCAAACATATCAATTACCTAAGCAAACACTCACCAACTGCAACACGTACCACTGCCGCTCCCAGTCCCCTCAACCTGCAAACATATCAATCACCTAGCAAAGCACTCACCAACTGCAACACGTACACTGCCGCGCCCAGTCGCATCAACCTGCAGACATATCAATCACTAACCAACGCACTCACCAACTGCAACACGTACCACTGCCGCTCCCAGTCCCCTTAACCTGCAAACTTATCAATCACTTAAGCAGCACTCACCAACTTCAACACTACCACTGCCGCTCCCAGTCCCCTCATCAACACGCACCCTCACCCCTGTGTCCCCCCAGCCCAGGCCACCGACACCCACGCTGCCCAGGATACCACAGATGCCCTGACGCGACGCATGTGATCGGCACCAACTGTCACTCTAAATTATTCACTATTCGCAACGCCATTAAAATTGCAGCGAACCCCGTGCGCTCAACTCCCACAGTGCAGCAGCACCGTGCTACGAGCCGCCGTATCGGCGCCATGCTGGCGGAGCGTGTCGGCTACGTGCCTAAATGTGATATCAACATTCGCTACATCGCCGCCTATAAACGCTACTTAACCAGACCAACGCGGATTACGCCACCCTGCCAGTGACTCGCAACAGACGGCTTAGATCACCCGCCGCGGTCTTCACGACCGCCTATGTTAGCGACCAATCACCCAGCCTCACGTGACACTGACTCAATGGGCAACGCGGACGCCTCTCACAGTCAACGCACAGCTCAACGCAACAACTAATCAACGTGCTACAACACCCACCAAATTACGGTTCATCCGCCAGCTTAGCACGTTGCCTGGTTGCTAGGTTAACACTTTGCCTGTGTGCTAGCTTAGCACTTCGCCTGGGTGCTAGCTTAGCACTTTGCCTGCTTGCTAGGTTAGCACCTTGCCTGGTTGCTATCTTAGCACTTTGCCTGTGTGCTAGCTTAGCACGTTGCCTGTGTGCTAGCTTATCACTTTGCCTGGGTGCTAGCTTAGCACGTTGCATTGTCGTTTACTCATAACCCAATTTAGGTGCTATTTAGTTTACAGGTTGCCGCTAGAGTAATTCGAGACATTAGACTACGTTTGTCGGTTAGGTGAGTAGGTGAGTAGTTACGTGAGTTGCTGTGAATTACAATCGTGAATACAATTACGGCTGTAGATACGATATCTTGGCAAGCCTTCCGACTTGCGCTGCCGCCAACAATGATTGCGCCGTTATCCTGTGCGACGACGGTGTTCGCAGGTGTGAGCGTATGTGGAGCACATCCAGTCTGCCAACCATTACGCAAATGAGGTAGAAGAGGGACAGTGACCAGAGCGCGACGTTCATCCACAAGAAAGGTGCGCGGATGGTGAACATGAATTTATCAATGGCTTTGAAAAACTGCACAAGATGTGAGTCCTTCTCAAATGCCTCCGCAAATACATAGCAGAAATCTCTGCACGTGCGTTTCTTCTCAATGCCTGCGCTTCCGTTCAGCCTCTCTGGATCGCCGAGAACGAAGCCGTACTTCGCCAATGTCGGCAGCGTAGCATTGCACTGTACAATGGATTTGCAATTGCGATCGTGATATCGTGGCGGATCTTTTTTGGATGTAGTAGGACACCCCTTGATGCACGATTTACCATGGCAATTCGATCCCCTGGCACCGCATTTGGAATTGCACTCATCATACAATTTCTTAAGCAGATCGTAGAACGATGCCGTCAGGTAAACGATCCACGACAAATACTTATCGGCGTGTTTTGACGAGAACGTCTCGTAGATGGCGTGAGTGATGGGCCGCAAATAAGGACCGCATACTACGGCGTCCCTTGATAAGCATACGAGACTGCCCAGGCTACCATCGGAGTGGCCCTTCTTCAATGCTGAGTGACTAGGGGTAAATAAGTGGTAGACGTTCAACTCACCATAACTACGTCCGAAATTGGCTGCTTTAACTTTCTCCTCAAATGCCTCTTTCTTGTGTTTGTTACCGTGCATACCCCAGCGATCGGTGAGGTGATAGTAGAAGCTGAACATGTCCGTTAGTGTTTTCGGAGCACTGGGTAGCAGGCAGTTGAGGTAACCGCACAGTCTAGTGAGAGGGGAGTTAGGACGGCCACAAAAATCGTAAAGCACCTCGCATATATTGCGGCCCATCATCGTATGCGACGCGGTGGCACCGATGTCAGCGAAGCCCATCGGAGTTCGGCACGGCATACCAGGTGTACTACCACACGTGCCACATGACAGACTGGATCCCCTAGCCGTAACCGAATGCGGCAGGTGGCCTTTCAAACCGTCCTCCAAGAACGATTGCAGTGGCGACTTGACGCCGCAGTTGGGATATTGGCCACCCGTTTGGTTGCCACTTTGGTCATGCCGTTGGTCGCAGTCTTGCTTAGGGCACTGCTTCGTGTTGCACTGCCAGCCCGACCCACCGATGTACCTGCCGTAGTGGCAGTCCCTCCAGCCGCTGAGCTGAGTTGTAAGTTGACACTGCTGCAGCAGGAAGTACAGCTGGTGGTAGAGGCGCTTGAGCAGGTCGAACAACGTACACAGTAACTGAATCATGCTGGTTGGGTAATCTAACTTGAGCGAGTTGTCGGAGAATTCACACGCGTAGATTCCGTCCTTGTGACCGTGGCCTAGTATAGCAGTGAGGACGGCGTGGGAGTGGGCAGACACATTGTAGAGCTGCTTTTCGACGTCAGTGTATTTGACAGGTGACGGGTGCGCTTCGAAGGGCTGCAGCGTTTTAGTACCCGGCCTTTGCTTGTCCTCCTTCATGAACTCAGATTCAACGTGCTTCTTGAACCTCTCGTACACGGGGTTGAACTGCAGGCCGCAGCACCAGACGAGAATTTCGTAAACGGAGCAAGGAGCCCGGGGTTTCTCAATACGAGTAAGGTGGCATACGGTGAAGTAATCGTGTAGACTTGAATATAGCTTTTGAACGACGCCATCATCCGTGGCGACCTCTACGGTCAGGTCAGCAGAACCATCGGTACGGAGAAGTGAGGCATCCGCGGGCTCACCTGCGACGAACAACTTATGTTCAGCGTTTGTGAGATGTTTGAGAATGCTGCTACCGTTGAAGTCTTGTCTGTGATTCAGCTCGCCATATGGAATGGTCGGCTGAGCACCAATGTCGTAACCCTGATCATGGAAGAATGTTTTGTGCAAACTATGATTGGGGTTCGTGGAATCGTACATTTTGTAGCTTTCCCAGCCTTCAGCATCAAGTCCAGATTTGAGGTGATCAAGTGCAGTGTATACAATGGGAATCATGCTTAGACACACCATTGCGCCACGTTTTCCGTCAAGTGTTAATTCGACATCTTTCTGTTTCGCACTTTCGGATGATGCCTTATCCTTCAGTGTGTCGACGGTAGTTGTCGTTTTAGATTTTTCGGAATCAGGCAGCTCTATCACCCAGTGCTTGATGGGCTTCGCTCCTTCGTACATGTTTATGTAGGTCTTGTCAAGCTCGCCAACCAGACCCATAAAACCTAATCTTAGAGCGTCTAGAATTAATGCGGAAGACTCACAGAGCTTGTCGGATGTCAAGCCGCCAAGTGCCTTTCTAAGCCTGTTTAGGTAGTCCATGAACGTCCTATCATACCGCTGCGAATCTTCGATGGCAGTAAGCAGCATACGCAATGCGTCGTGTGACGGGTTGGCTTTACCAAAATTGTACGTAAGATCCGGCTGTTTAGCTAGATAATGGAAGAGACGCTTTAATGCTCCGTAAAGTTTCGTTGATGCTTGGCTAAGCGGCGATTTTTGTCCAGGGGAAGCTTTATCCGGAATCTTTTTCAAGGCCTGCAAACCTTTCTCGTGCTTGAGGAACTGAGTGTCCATTATGCTCATAAACCCCTTAAATCCGGACTCCGACTCTTTAGTGATCAACCCAGGCAGCGGTTGTAATTCCGTCTCAGCTTTTGTTGAAAAAGCCACGAGCAGACCTTGTAGAGATGTAACGTACTGCTTTCTGGCTTGTGTGATTAAAGTCCTCTTAGCGCTCTCCACTTGTGAATCGACGTCTCTTCCTAGTGCCTGGATGGTGGCGGTACCGGAGTGGTCTACAGTTCCAAGAAATTTTTTGGCAGCATCCAGGGCTACTGCGACCGGATGTTTCAAATCGTTGAAGGAGTGTTGAAGTTCCTGGAGTTCACCTTTATTGGGAGTTTTTCCAACCTTAAAATTTTTAAGGTTCTCTAATTTTTTGTTTGCGAAAAAAGCGGCATCAGATATTGTGCGTGTGAGCAACTTGAGAGTATCAGTAATTTTAGTGGACATCTCGGTAATAGCTTTGGTAGTTATCTCCACTGTGATGTCGTTAATTTGGGATTTCAAAGAGCCGCCATCTTCTTTCAGTATTGGGTCGAGATCGTTAACTCTCCCTGTCACAGCCGACAATGAATCAGTGATCTGTCGAGCTAAACTAGTATTGTGATTGTCATCTATGCTAATGTTTTGTTTAATCTGTTTGATCTTGTCTACAGTGCCCTTCACGTTGATGCCGAGATCGCATAGCGATACGGCAAATGTTTGCAGTTCGTCGTTAATTCGCTGTACAGTGGATTGTAAAGCTGTTAGAAGTGCACGAATCGCAGACTTAAGATGTGAATCGCTGTAGCTGATGTAACTCGGAGGCCTACCTTTGGTACAAAAAACACTCTCAATATCTCCGCATATCTCCTCCGCAAATTTCAATACCGCATTAGTTGGATCATTGAACTTATCTGCTATCGCTTGCGCAAACCTACCGCAAACCTCCTGGACATATTCCACTTTCTTCTTCAAGTTCTTGCTTTTTATTACAACGTCGCTTTCTGCACGGGCACTGCTTATTTGGTTGCTCAGCTTATTCTTAATCCTCGTTGCGATTCCTTGAATATTTTTATAATTCAATTCATCTTTTTCGGTAGTTACATATTCCGCATTAAACGGAAAGCCATTTTTTAATCTATCCTTATTTTCGCTTATATACCTCTTCATACAATATTTAACTGCAGCATTATTTTTTAAAGCATCACTCACCCACTGTTCCACCTTCTTTCCAAACTCATCCGCATTGAATCCACTAGCATACTCCTCAATACCGTTAACAATTTTATCTAGATGGCCATTTTTGATTGTATTTGTCACACCTGAACCCAGCGTTTGTAGTTCACTACTAAGGAAATGCCAATCCTTCACTAATCCCTGCTTACTTCCACCGACTTCTCCTTGAACGTTTAATTTCAACACTTTAAAATACTCTTCAACCTGCGTAACCAACCCTGTGAGTCCACCTTTTACTGTGCTCTCAATATACGTACTAAGCTCATCCCTACGTTTCCTTAATTCCGTCACCGCATCCTCAATAGGATATTTCAGACTAGTAAGGCTGTTGTCGGTCTGCTCAGTAATTTTTTTCAGATGTCCCTGCGTGACTTCAATTTCTTTATCAGCATTGTTGATCCATTCCTGTAATTCGTCAACGTGCTGCGGCAGCTCTTTGTTTATCTTCTCAAGCTGCTGGAATATCGTCTGCACCATCTGCCTCAAACCGCGGATCAACTCATTTACTTTATTACCAATTTCGCGATTAACGCACGTACCAACACCTACGAGCGTTGTTTTAATACACGCCTCCAAGCTCTGAAAGCGCTCCTTCTCCTTCGCTGCCAACTCACTCAACCTGGTTTTCTCATGCACAACGGTCCTACGTACATTATCTATTCTATCACGTAATTTATCACTAAGATCATTAATTGCGTTTCTAGTTGTTTCATCATTATTCTGCATATCTAAAGTTTTATTAAAGTCGGCGGCTCTCTTTTCATATTCTGCCAACCTCCTCTGGACCTCTTCCGCAGCTTGTTCATATTTCAAAGTCTCATCTGCTACACGATTATTTTGTACAATTTCACTTACCGTTTTTTTGAGTCTCTTCATCTCTCTGTCGAAATCTGTTATTTTGTTCTTGACATGGTTGCTGGAATTTCTGACACCATCATTATACCTCCCCACCCCTTCGACCACCTTTACAATCGCATCATTAAAACCTTTTTTACCGGCGTGTTTATTGGTGTTAAGACTCTCAATTGCATCATTCAAAGTATCTTTATGCTGCCCTAAATGCTCTTTGATGTTACTGAGAACACCACTCAAAAATCCCATCACTGCATCACACAGCCTGTCAAGGTCAGAGTACACAATACCACTGCCATCGTAGCCTTTGGAAGCAGAGTTGAAGCCGAGGAAAGTCTCGAGGCCGGAGCAGAAATTAGTAAGGATGTTAGTAGGGTTGTTATTTGAGGTATTTTTAAGGTTTTAAATTTTGTCAAATTTCTTGCCAAGCTCCCTAGGCGGCACATGGTCAGGGCAGTGGCAAGAGGTGGAGGAAGGAAAGTGAAGGGTGACAAGGCACAAGTTATTATTGTGGTCTAAAGAGGTCATAGCGGTATTATGGCGAGGTAATTCGAGGGATGTAGACTGGATAGAGGAGCGATGTAGAGTGGATAAAGGGGCGATGTAGAGTGGGTAAAGGGGCGATGTAGAGTGGGTTAAGGGGCGATGTGGAGTGGATTAGGGAGCGATGTGGAGTGGGTTAAAGAGCGATGTAGAGTGGGTAAAGGAGCGATGTAGAGTGGGTTAGGGAGCGATGAAGAGTGGGTTAAGTAGCGATGTAGAGTGGGTTAGGGAGCGATGTAGAGTGGGTTAGGGAGCGATGAAGAGTGGATAAGGGAGCGATGTAGAGTGGGTTAGGGAGCGATGTGGAGTGGATAAAGGGGCGATGTAGAGTGGATAAGGGGCGATGTGGAGTGGGTTAGGGAGCGATGTAGAGTGGGTAAAGGGGCGATGTAGAGTGGATAAAGGGGCGATGTAGAGTGGATAAAGGGGCGATGTAGAGTGGGTTAGGGAGCGATGTGGAGTGCGTTAAGGGGTGATGGAGAGTGGGTTAAGGGGCGATGTAGAGTGGGTTAAGGGGCGATGTAGAGTGGATAAAAGGGCGATGTAGAGTGAATAAAGGGGCGATGTAAGGTGGGTTAAGGGGCGATGTAGAGTGGTTTAAGGAGCGATGTAGAGTGGTTTAAGGAGCGATGTGGAGTGGGTAAAGGGGCGATGCAGAGTGGGTTAAGGAGCGATGTAGAGTGGATAAAGGGGCGATGTAGAGTGGGTTAGGGAGCGATGTAGAGTGGATAAAGGGGTGATGTAGAGTGGGTTAGGGAGCGATGTAGAGTAGGTAAAGGGGCGATGTAGAGTGGGTAAGGGAGCGATGTAGAGTGGATAAGGGGCGATGTGGAGTGGATAAAGGGGCGATGTGGAGTGGATAAAGGGGCGATGTAGAGTGGATAAAGGGGCGACTAAAGGAGGTTAAGGGGCGATGTAAGGTGGATAAAGGGGCGATGTAGAGTGGGTTAGGGAGCGATGTAGAGTGGGTAAAGGGGCGATGTAGAGTGGGTTAGGGAGCGATGAAGAGTGGGTAAGGGAGCGATGTAGAGTGGGTAAAG
>NW_012237378.1:0-2374 GCF_000981445.1 Babesia bigemina
GTGGATATCGGAGCCTTCGGTGTTCTGTACTTTAGTGACGCCGGTGATAACTAATTGCAGTCTTTCGTTAATAGTATCTCTGATGTGTTTTATCACATTTTGCGTTGCCTTCAATTGACCATTTGAACGAAAATAGCTTTTAGTCACGTTAGTATGCGCATATGCATCAATCGACGAATATACTGGTTCTCCGGATTTGAAAACGTCTTCCAACCATTGTTCAACCTTTGCCTTGAAACTTTCTCCTTCAAACGTTTTGGCATAATCCTTGACTTTCTTTTCGATATTACCGAGATTGCTTGCTTGTTCACTCTCTACGTATATTCCGTCAACAAGCTTACGAATGTGCGCCTGCAACGCCTCCCATTTATTCTCTATACTTTCCTCATTCGTCTCAGTTGTTCCGTTTTTTTGAACACCTTTGCGTATCGCATCAAACTCTTCATGAGCAAAAGCTGCCAAATTGCTCATTGCCAACGTGTTGGATTTTAAATTTCTATGAATTTCCTCAACCGCATTCCTAATGGTATCGAAATAAAACGTTATGTACGATTTGTAATCTACGTCCAATCTGCCAGCCTGCTTCAACGCTTCTTCCAGGAGCCCATTTATTATTTTAAAACGATCTTTCCTTGTTTTATTAAGCTCATGAATTCCGTCTAATATCATCGTGAATTTCTGCTCTAACATATATTTGACGTTCTCACTCTGTCTATTTATGTCGTTCTGAAGACGTTTCTTTTGCTTACGTAACTCATCGTCCACCCTCTTTGCCTGCTCCGCAAATTTTGCGCCGAATGCAGTATTTTTTAAAACATGTACTGCCCCTGCAATCTGATTCATTTCGCGTGTTATTTTCATTTTTAATGCGATGTCTAAGGTATCAACATCGTTTTCAATTTCAGTGACCGTTGATGATATACCGTCAACAGTCGACTGCCAGCGCTGCAACTGTTTTTCTAGGTTTTGAGTGGCATCTATTTCTGTTATTTTTGCGCTTATTTTATCGTCTCTCAAGGTTGCTAATTTAGAATTAACTGCCTCAGTCCGCTTATTCAACTCGGCAACATAGTCATGAAGTACACGCATCACATGGTCTATGCAAACACCAAATCCATAAACACCATTATGCATATTATCTAAAATTTTATTAAGGTCAAGTTCAGTTATCAAAGTGTATGTCTTAACGCTTGGATCATCTTTCACCGCACCAAGCACGCCACTCAAAAATCCCATCACCCCGTCACACAGCCTGTCCAAGTCAGAGTACACAATCCCAGTGCCGTCGTAGCCTTTGGTCTCAGAGTTGAAGCCGAGGAAAGTTTCGAGCCCAGAGCAGAGGTTATTAAGGATGTTATTAGGGGTGTTATTTGAGGTAATTTTAGGGTTCAAAATTTAGTCAAATTTCTTGTCAAGCTCCCTAGGCGACACATGGTCAGGGCAGTGGCAAGAGGTGGAAGAGGGGAAGTGAAGGGTGACAAGGCACAAGTTATTGCTATGGCTAATGGAGGTCATAGCGGTATTATGGCGAGGTGATTCGAGCGATGTAGAGTGGATAAAGGGGCGATGTAGAGTGGGTTAGGGAGCGATGTGTAGTGGGTAAAGGAGCGATGTGTAGTGGGTAAAGGAGCGATGTAGAGTGGATTAAGGAGCGATGTAGAGTGGGTAAGGTAGCGATGTAGAGTGGGTTAAGGGGCGATGTAGAGTGCGTTAAGGAGCGATGTAGAGTGGGTTAGGGAGCGATGTGGAGTGGTTAAAGGGGCGATGTGGAGTGGGTTAGGGAGCGATGTAGAGTGGGTAAAGGGGCGATGTAGAGTGGGTAAAGGGGCGATGTAGGGTGGATAAGGGAACGATGTAGAGTGGGTTAGGGAGCGATGTAGAGTGGGTTAAGCGGCGATGTAGAGTGGATAAAGGAGCGATGTAGAGTGGGTAAAGGGGCGATGTAGAGTGGATAAAAGGGCGATGTAGAGTGGGTTAGGGAGCGATGTGGAGTGGGTTAAGGGGCGATGTAGAGTGGATTAGGGAGCGATGTAGAGTGGGTAAAGGGGCGATGTAGAGTGGATAAAGGCGCGATGTAGAGTGGATAAAGGGGCGATGTAGAGTGGGTTAGGGAGCGATGAAGGGTGGGTTAGTGAGCGATGTAGAGTGGATAAAAGGGCGATGTAGAGTGGGTTAGGGGGCGATGTAGAGTGGGTTAAGGGGCGATGTGGAGTGGATTAGGGAGCGATGTAGAGTTGGTTAAGGGGCGATGTAGGGTGAATAAAGGAGCGATGTCGAGTGGATTAGGGAGCGATGTGGAGTGGATAAAGGGGCGATGTAGAGTGGATTAAGGAGCGATGTAGAGTGGGTTTAGGGGCCATGTGGAATTGAATTA
>NW_012237379.1:0-10941 GCF_000981445.1 Babesia bigemina
AATCTCGCAGCAGTGCTCCCACCATTCATACAAAACTAGGGGCGGTGTCGTACATAGCGACAACTGCGGCGTAAATGCGTCATCATTAAGCGTACTGACTGGTCAGTATACATGGCCGTAGTCTACGCATGACGCGGAGGAACAGAACTACCTAATTCACGCAATTTCAACTTTAAAACGCGTGAAATAAAACACATTAAGCCAACGCATTAGCGGCAACGCATTACCTCGAGGTGGCATAAATTACAGGTGGACACGTTTACATAAACTAGTGTCAACATTGATAAGAACGTTCAAAATGCGAAAACACGCCTAATAATGTACACAAAATGTATACGCCGTCCTGACGAGGAATCATCAACTCAACCTGGAATTAGACACGGTAAAGAAGTTCAGTGTGTGGCACACATTCGCCCTCGAGGGGAATGATTTCACCCAGTTGTACGCATTGCTTATGATATGGTACACGTACGGCAGTGTGAAAGATTTAATAATGTATCCTTATATATATATCAGGATTCCGTAGAAGGTGCGTGTCACTACGCGAAAGAGCCGGTGAGCATGAATGCGTAGCGCAATATGGGCGGATGTGAAGGCCAAGGGTTATGAGTAGCGTGTAAACAGTAAAATATTACGAGGCATCCGTCACATAGAGCGTGTGTCTAGAGCAGCCGTCGTCTACAGTCACTGCATCGCACTTGTCTGCAGTAATTCTTGTTTTAGACAGGTGCACCGCCTATGTGTGAGAATATGGCACATTGGCGCATAAGCACTCTCAATAAGTGATTGTGAACGCGGAATTAGGTCGGCCGTGCCGTTTTTCCGTTAGAATAATATTTCAAGCAGATTCGTCTAAACGTTCTGCTGTCACTATCGTAATACACATAGCGTTGTCTGCTAACGTTTTGTGAGCGACATTCCCTTTTGCGTAACAATGAGGAGCTTGTTGGGTGTGTGTTTTGGAGCTCTCTTGCTCGTAGCAAGGAGCGGTTCTGCTATTCGTTATACTCACCGTTCGGGTGTTATGTCAGCAGAGGTGGTTGGAGATGTGTCCAAGACCTTGCTGGCAGCCAATGAGGTTGTCAATGCTGAAATGGAAGCAACTCAGGTCAACAAAGATATGCAAACTCAATTGGCTAATGTTAAGGAGACCATTGTTGGTGAGGTCTGCGAGAAAGTTGCTGGAAACTCTACCTGCGGTGAGAGCGTAATTGCCTATGTTAACCGTTGTGACGAGGGCGATTGTCTGACGCTCGACAGCATGAAGTACAAGCCGTTGAGTCTGCCAAATCCTTACCAGTTGGACGCTGCCTTCATGCTTTTCAGGGAATGTGATTCTAACCCTGCGAAGAATGAGGTGAAGCGCTTCTGGATGCGTTCGAGGAGCAGTCACGGCGACTACCATCACTTTGTTGTTAGCCTGTTGAAGAAGAATGTTGTACGCGACCCTGAATCCAATGATGTTGAGAACTTCGCATCGCAGTACTTCTACATGACTACGTTGTACTACAAGACTTACCTGACCGTTGACTTTACGGCGGCTAAGTTCTTCAACAAGCTTGCTTTCACAACCCGCCTGTTCGGTTTCGGTATCCAGAGGGCGTTGAAGCGTTTGGTTAGGAGCAACCTTCCCGTTGACCTTGGAACCCACCCTGAGGCCACCATCCGCGAGATAGCTAGCGGCTACGGCGAATACATGATGACCCAGGTGCCTGCGATGACCTCGTTCGCTGAGCGTTTCTCCAAGATGGCTACTAAGACTCTGTTGGTTACCGTCAGCGACTACGTCCGGTTGCCCGCGTACAAGAGGTGGTACAGGAAGTTCAAGGAGTTCATTGTGACCTTCTTTACCGACCCTGCCAAGTTGATTTTGAAGCACGTCTCTCAGCCTGTGAAGACTGCGTACACAAAGCTGGTCCCCGAAGAACATAGGCAGGCTATCAGGAATGCCGTCGGTCAAAGCACCAAGCGTGTTGCCAACGGTGTACGTGATTTGGCAAAGAAGATTAAGGAGCCTAGCCAACAAATAATTCGTGAGAAGCTGCCTCACTACCTTTCTAAGGCAAAGGGAGCCGTTGAGCACGTTGTTGACAAGGTTAAATCAAAAACTTTTAAGAAGCGTGCTGGTGAATCATCGGAAGAATCATACAGCGATTCCGAAGAAGAAATTCTCAAGGAATCACAATACAACCCAGCAAAGAGTGTTGCGGAGTCAGCTGATAAGGATGACTATCTGTACGCAGATTGGAAAGATGCAGCTCTTTATAAAAAGTATAACTGGGTAGATGGTGTGGGCTACGAAATAAAGGACGACGAATAAAATAACAAAGCATCGCATCATTATGCTGCAAAATTGTAGTTCTACTTAATCAAAAATGCACCAATGCCTTCTTTATATCGCACGTTCACATTATATATCTAATCTCCATCGTTTTTTACTTTTATGTTGGTCAGGTGTTCATATTTGCCAAGGCACCGTGCTGAGATCGCTGCGTCATTTTTGCGTGTAATATGTCGTATAATGTGCGTCCCATGGCTGCGCTGCTATTCGCTACATGCGCTGCCACCATGGCCGTAGATAGCGTGTCTGCAGGCAACGCTGCAATAATAAAAAATTTCGTGACTGAGTTACGCACGCGCCATAACGTTATACAATCAGTATTTGAAGAGTACAGCGTCGATTGCAAAATTTTCGTAGGTGCGTGTGATTCCTACCCGACAGGCAGCATTCAAAGGCAACGACTTAAGAAGCTATGCCGTCCACACACTCTCATGAGAGTGATAACTGTTCAAAAGTCGTTCACTTTTAATCAAATAAGAGCCAATGGTGATTGCATTGACCTTTGCTGTAAGGATGTGTATGAACGCCGCCGCTAGACACGGCAGCGCAATTGAGAAAAGAGACATTTGAGTATTGCTACACAATGTTGCAATTATAAGCGTTGGGTGTATCACGAATGATGCGATTCTTTTGTGTTTGGATTTGTCTAGGCCACGTGCGAGGTTTCGCACTTTTTTGCATCAACGTACCTTACGGTCAACTAGATCGGTCGGCAACGGTTCCTAGGCCTTCTTCTTTGTATAATATAGCTCATTGCGTCGTACTTTATTGTATGAGGTACGACTTAGCAGTATTTGTTTCCGTCCTTGCATCCAATTTCGTGCAGACTACACTTAACACACTGATAGGTCTTTAAGTTATACACCAGATTCCGGAGGTCATGATGGCACCTGTTTTGAAGCGCGTCGTGTCATTGTATGCTGCGCTGGCTGTGCCCCTTGTCCTCAGTGTATCTTATCGTACCCCGCGCTTGTCTAGGGGCATGAATGTGGACATGCCGTCCGAATCACTGGGACAGGAAGACGCTGTTGCCAACGTATCGCGTGTCCGTCAAAGGTTGAATAAAGCCATGTCTCAATCTGCGGCTTATTTCAGTACAGTAGTTATGGATTCTGTCTGCAAGGGACGCAGGAGCGAAATGGAAGCTTGTCGCTCCGCGCTGCAACCCTACATGGCTCGTTGCGAGGATGGCGACTGTTTGCATATCGACATGGAGAGTATTGAGGTATCAGGAAGCACTAGTGTACCGCTACCTAATAAATTTCAACTGGATTGCGCCTTCGAGTTGTACAAAATGAGCTCTGCATTTCCATTCAGGGCTTTCCGCGGTATCGTAGCTCGATTCCAGAAAGGAGGACGCTACACTGCATACCGCGACTTTATATTGCATCTTATGTTGGCCAATGTGGAAGAAGGGACGTCAAGCGATTTTGAGACGTTCATGAAGAAATATCTTTTCATGGCGGCTGTCCAATACAAGACTTATTTGATGTTGGAAAACTGGAAAGTAAAACTCCAGAATATGACTGATTTATCGCATTTTATATGTGTGGACAAAATTGAACGATCTCTGGTTCAAATAATCGTGCAGACTGCACCCCAGTCCGCTATAGGAACGCCTATAAGTGCGATTGACCATACGTGAAGAGCTTCGCTGCTTACATAAATTCGTTCCGACTCAATCATGAGCGATTTGCGGAATATATTCTTCAGTAGTCTTCATTGCGCTTATGTCGTCAATCAGCAACACTCGCCACAAGGAATTAAGAGCAAGGGATCACAAGCTGGAGCCCTGGAAAAACTTTTACCGGAAATACGTGATGCCGGTATTTGGCGCATTT
Organism: Babesia bigemina; assembly: GCF_000981445.1. Taxonomy (NCBI): domain Eukaryota; phylum Apicomplexa; class Aconoidasida; order Piroplasmida; family Babesiidae; genus Babesia; species Babesia bigemina. The sequence goes on from NW_012237379.1 coordinate 4,183, forward strand.
AAGGGCATGTACAGCTACGTGTCAGGTAAGGTCGTGAACTCGTTTGGCGGGTCAGCTAAGAGAAAGTTGCAAACAGAGGACGCCGCCTAGGAGAGCGGAGCCCTGCCCTTAGAATACGGGATGATTATTCGGAAGGTAAAATCAAATATTAGCCAGAATCGGTTCCCTAACCCGGTCACTGAGAACAATGCAGGACATTCCGTTACATTTAGAGATATAATGAAGTAACGGTTATGGGACATGCCCTTATCGCATGAAGCGTCGTTAGGTGAATAAAAGACTGCCTCGTATCCTTCTCGATCTCTTCTTCATCTATACAATAAACGTTTCCTTAGGCTGTCCCATTTTGTCACCTATTGTATAATATCAATGGGGGAATTTTGAAAGTGATGCACAGGGCGATTGTGGATCATATCCAGGCTTAGTTAGCTTGCGCGTAGATATTCGGGCGGCGTGGTTTTCGAAACGATTCGAGTTGTAAGCGACTATAGTCACTAACTTCGCGTTGGTAAATCATGAAATCCACCTTTATATGTACAACATTTTGTTATGCTCTGCGGTGTAGAGAGCGGTGCGCTAAGGTATTCTAAGAGCACTTAACTCGAGCATCAATAGATGCGCAATTTCGGCCAATCCACATGACGTCTGCGCGCGATGCGCGCACGGTTGTGTCTTGGCCTGAATGTTGTGGTTGTTGGTCATAGATATTTGGGCGTATTGAACGCGTGATGTTTAGCGGCGGCGATCGAAAATCTCGCAGCAGTGCTCCCACCATTCATACAAAACTAGGGGCGGTGTCGTACATAGCGACAACTGCGGCGTAAATGCGTCATCATTAAGCGTACTGACTGGTCAGTATACATGGCCGTAGTCTACGCATGACGCGGAGGAACAGAACTACCTAATTCACGCAATTTCAACTTTAAAACGCGTGAAATAAAACACATTAAGCCAACGCATTAGCGGCAACGCATTACCTCGAGGTGGCATAAATTACAGGTGGACACGTTTACATAAACTAGTGTCAACATTGATAAGAACGTTCAAAATGCGAAAACACGCCTAATAATGTACACAAAATGTATACGCCGTCCTGACGAGGAATCATCAACTCAACCTGGAATTAGACACGGTAAAGAAGTTCAGTGTGTGGCACACATTCGCCCTCGAGGGGAATGATTTCACCCAGTTGTACGCATTGCTTATGATATGGTACACGTACGGCAGTGTGAAAGATTTAATAATGTATCCTTATATATATATCAGGATTCCGTAGAAGGTGCGTGTCACTACGCGAAAGAGCCGGTGAGCATGAATGCGTAGCGCAATATGGGCGGATGTGAAGGCCAAGGGTTATGAGTAGCGTGTAAACAGTAAAATATTACGAGGCATCCGTCACATAGAGCGTGTGTCTAGAGCAGCCGTCGTCTACAGTCACTGCATCGCACTTGTCTGCAGTGATGTTTGTTTTAGACATGTGCGTCGAGTATGTGTGAGAAATTGACGCATTGGCGCATAAGCACTCTCAATAAGTGATTGTGAACGCGGAATTAGGTCGGCCGTGCCGTTTTTCCGTTAGAATAATATTTCAAGCAGATTCGTCTAAACGTTCTGCTGTCACTATCGTAATACACATAGCGTTGTCTGCTAACGTTTTGTGAGCGACATTCCCTTTTGCGTAACAATGAGGAGCTTGTTGGGTGTGTGTTTTGGAGCTCTCTTGCTCGTAGCAAGGAGCGGTTCTGCTATTCGCTATACTCACCGTTCGGGTGTTATGTCAGCAGAGGTGGTTGGAGATGTGTCCAAGACCTTGCTGGCAGCCAACGAGGTTGTCAATGCTGAGATGGAGGCAACTCAGGTCAACGCAGATATGCAAAGTCAATTGGCTAATGTTAAGGAGACCATTGTTGGTGAGGTCTGCAGAAAAGATGCTGGAAGTCCTACGTGCCGTAAGAACGTAATTGCCTATGTTGACCGTTGTGATGAGGGCGATTGTCTGACGCTCGACAGCATGAAGTACAAGCCGTTGAGTCTGCCAAATCCTTACCAGTTGGACGCTGCCTTCATGCTTTTCAGGGAATGTGATTCTAACCCTGCGAAGAATGAGGTGAAGCGCTTCTGGATGCGTTCGAGGAGCAGTCACGGCGACTACCATCACTTTGTTGTTAGCCTGTTGAAGAAGAATGTTGTACGCGACCCTGAATCCAATGATGTTGAGAACTTCGCATCGCAGTACTTCTACATGACTACGTTGTACTACAAGACTTACCTGACCGTTGACTTTACGGCGGCTAAGTTCTTCAACAAGCTTGCTTTCACAACCCGCCTGTTCGGTTTCGGTATCCAGAGGGCGTTGAAGCGTTTGGTTAGGAGCAACCTTCCCGTTGACCTTGGAACCCACCCTGAGGCCACCATCCGCGAGATAGCTAGCGGCTACGGCGAATACATGATGACCCAGGTGCCTGCGATGACCTCGTTCGCTGAGCGTTTCTCCAAGATGGCTACTAAGACTCTGTTGGTTACCGTCAGCGACTACGTCCGGTTGCCCGCGTACAAGAGGTGGTACAGGAAGTTCAAGGAGTTCATTGTGACCTTCTTTACCGACCCTGCCAAGTTGATTTTGAAGCACGTCTCTCAGCCTGTGAAGACTGCGTACACAAAGCTGGTCCCCGAAGAACATAGGCAGGCTATCAGGAATGCCGTCGGTCAAAGCACCAAGCGTGTTGCCAACGGTGTACGTGATTTGGCAAAGAAGATTAAGGAGCCTAGCCAACAAATAATTCGTGAGAAGCTGCCTCACTACCTTTCTAAGGCAAAGGGAGCCGTTGAGCACGTTGTTGACAAGGTTAAATCAAAAACTTTAAAGAAGCGTGCTGGTGAAACATCGGACGAATCATCCAGCGATTCCGAAGAAGAAATTCTCATGGAATCACAATACGACCCAGATCGCGAAAATGATGAGGACTCATCCGACGAGTCAGCATATGAAACTGCTCCGGAATCACTAGATTAATCGGCTTTAAAAAGCCATTCATGATCACATTGTATGCAATTGAATATTAAGCAAAAGGTATTACAACAGTTTTCCTAACTCCACCGATATAATGAACAATAACGCTAATGCTGACAAATAATAAGTTGATACTACAATATTTTTACGTAAATAGCAACGCTTGCATCATAAAAAAATGTAACGCTGCTACTGTCAAATAATCGCCATATAACAATTTTGAATGCCTAATCTCCATCGTTTTTCACTTTTGGGTTGCTCAGGTGTTCATATTTGCCAAGGCACCGTCCTGAGATCACTGCGTCGTTTTTGCGTGTAATATGTCGTATAATGTGCGTCCCATGGCTGCGCTGCTATTCGCTACATGCGCTGCCACCATGGCCGTAGATAGCGTGTCTGCAGGCAACGCTGCAATAATAAAAAATTTCGTGACTGAGTTACGCACGCGCCATAACGTTATACAATCAGTATTTGAAGAGTACAGCGTCGATTGCAAAATTTTCGTAGGTGCGTGTGATTCCTACCCGACAGGCAGCATTCAAAGGCAACGACTTAAGAAGCTATGCCGTCCACACACTCTCATGAGAGTGATAACTGTTCAAAAGTCGTTCACTTTTAATCAAATAAGAGCCAATGGTGATTGCATTGACCTTTGCTGTAAGGATGTGTATGAACGCCGCCGCTAGACACGGCAGCGCAATTGAGAAAAGAGACATTTGAGTATTGCTACACAATGTTGCAATTATAAGCGTTGGGTGTATCACGAATGATGCGATTCTTTTGTGTTTGGATTTGTCTAGGCCACGTGCGAGGTTTCGCACTTTTTTGCATCAACGTACCTTACGGTCAACTAGATCGGTCGGCAACGGTTCCTAGGCCTTCTTCTTTGTATAATATAGCTCATTGCGGTGTACTTTATTGTATGAGGTACGACTTAGCAGTATTTGTTTCCGTCCTTGCATCCAATTTCGTGCAGACTACACTTAACACACTGATAGGTCTTTAAGTTATACACCAGATTCCGGAGGTCATGATGGCACCTGTTTTGAAGCGCGTCGTGTCATTGTATGCTGCGCTGGCTGTGCCCCTTGTCCTCAGTGTATCTTATCGTACCCCGCGCTTGTCTAGGGGCATGAATGTGGACATGCCGTCCGAATCACTGGGACAGGAAGACGCTGTTGCCAACGTATCGCGTGTCCGTCAAAGGTTGAATAAAGCCATGTCTCAATCTGCGGCTTATTTCAGTACAGTAGTTATGGATTCTGTCTGCAAGGGACGCAGGAGCGAAATGGAAGCTTGTCGCTCCGCGCTGCAACCCTACATGGCTCGTTGCGAGGATGGCGACTGTTTGCATATCGACATGGAGAGTATTGAGGTATCAGGAAGCACTAGTGTACCGCTACCTAATAAATTTCAACTGGATTGCGCCTTCGAGTTGTACAAAATGAGCTCTGCATTTCCATTCAGGGCTTTCCGCGGTATCGTAGCTCGATTCCAGAAAGGAGGACGCTACACTGCATACCGCGACTTTATATTGCATCTTATGTTGGCCAATGTGGAAGAAGGGACGTCAAGCGATTTTGAGACGTTCATGAAGAAATATCTTTTCATGGCGGCTGTCCAATACAAGACTTATTTGATGTTGGAAAACTGGAAAGTAAAACTCCAGAATATGACTGATTTATCGCATTTTATATTTGTGGACAAAATTGAACGATCTCTGGTTCAAATAATCGTGCAGACTGCACCCAAGTCCGCTATAGGAACGCCTATAAGTGCGATTGAACCATACGTGAAGAGCTTCGCTGCTTACATAAATTCGTTCCGACTCAATCATGAGCGATTTGCGGAATTATATTCTTCAGTAGTCTTCATTGCGCTTAGGTCGTCAATCAGCAACACTCGCCACAAGGAATTAAGAGCAAGGGATCACAAGCTGGAGCCCTGGAAAAACTTTTACCGGAAATACGTGATGCCGGTATTTGGCGCATTTAAGGGCATGTACAGCTACGTGTCAGGTAAGGTCGTGAACTCGTTTGGCGGGTCAGCTAAGAGAAAGTTGCAAACAGAGGACGCCGCCTAGGAGAGCGGAGCCCTGCCCTTAGAATACGGGATGATTATTCGGAAGGTAAAATCAAATATTAGCCAGAATCGGTTCCCTAACCCGGTCACTGAGAACAATGCAGGACATTCCGTTACATTTAGAGATATAATGAAGTAACGGTTATGGGACATGCCCTTATCGCATGAAGCGTCGTTAGGTGGATAAAAGACTGCCTCGTATCCTTCTCGATCTCTTCTTCATCTATACAATAAACGTTTCCTTAGGCTGTCCCATTTTGTCACCTATTGTATAATATCAATGGGGGAATTTTGAAAGTGATGCACAGGGCGATTGTGGATCATATCCAGGCTTAGTTAGCTTGCGCGTAGATATTCGGGCGGCGTGGTTTTCGAAACGATTCGAGTTGTAAGCGACTATAGTCACTAACTTCGCGTTGGTAAATCATGAAATCCACCTTTATATGTACAACATTTTGTTATGCTCTGCGGTGTAGAGAGCGGTGCGCTAAGGTATTCTAAGAGCACTTAACTCGAGCATCAATAGATGCGCAATTTCGGCCAATCCACATGACGTCTGCGCGCGATGCGCGCACGGTTGTGTCTTGGCCTGAATGTTGTGGTTGTTGGTCATAGATATTTGGGCGTATTGAACGCGTGATGTTTAGCGGCGGCGATCGAAAATCTCGCAGCAGTGCTCCCACCATTCATACAAAACTAGGGGCGGTGTCGTACATAGCGACAACTGCGGCGTAAATGCGTCATCATTAAGCGTACTGACTGGTCAGTATACATGGCCGTAGTCTACGCATGACGCGGAGGAACAGAACTACCTAATTCACGCAATTTCAACTTTAAAACGCGTGAAATAAAACACATTAAGCCAACGCATTAGCGGCAACGCATTACCTCGAGGTGGCATAAATTACAGGTGGACACGTTTACATAAACTAGTGTCAACATTGATAAGAACGTTCAAAATGCGAAAACACGCCTAATAATGTACACAAAATGTATACGCCGTCCTGACGAGGAATCATCAACTCAACCTGGAATTAGACACGGTAAAGAAGTTCAGTGTGTGGCACACATTCGCCCTCGAGGGGAATGATTTCACCCAGTTGTACGCATTGCTTATGATATGGTACACGTACGGCAGTGTGAAAGATTTAATAATGTATCCTTATATATATATCAGGATTCCGTAGAAGGTGCGTGTCACTACGCGAAAGAGCCGGTGAGCATGAATGCGTAGCGCAATATGGGCGGATGTGAAGGCCAAGGGTTATGAGTAGCGTGTAAACAGTAAAATATTACGAGGCATCCGTCACATAGAGCGTGTGTCTAGAGCAGCCGTCGTCTACAGTCACTGCATCGCACTTGTCTGCAGTGATGTTTGTTTTAGACATGTGCGTCGAGTATGTGTGAGAAATTGACGCATTGGCGCATAAGCACTCTCAATAAGTGATTGTGAACGCGGAATTAGGTCGGCCGTGCCGTTTTTCCGTTAGAATAATATTTCAAGCAGATTCGTCTAAACGTTCTGCTGTCACTATCGTAATACACATAGCGTTGTCTGCTAACGTTTTGTGAGCGACATTCCCTTTTGCGTAACAATGAGGAGCTTGTTGGGTGTGTGTTTTGGAGCTCTCTTGCTCGTAGCAAGGAGCGGTTCTGCTATTCGCTAT
>NW_012237380.1:0-2295 GCF_000981445.1 Babesia bigemina
AATCCACTCCACATCGCTCCCTAACCCACTCTACATCGCCCCTTATCCACTCCACATCGCCCCTTTACCCACTCTACATCGCTCCCTAACCCACTCCACATCGCTCCCTAACTCACTCTACATCGCCCCTTTATCCACTCTACATCGCTCCCTAACCCTCTTTACATCGCTCCCTAACCCACTCTTCATCGCTCCTTAACCCACTCTACATCGCCCCTTAACCCACTCTACATCGCCCCTTAACCCACTCTACATCGCCCCTTTATCCACTCCACATCGCTCCCTAACCCACTCTACATCGCCCCTTTATCCACTCTACATCGCCCCTTTATCCACTCTTCATCGCTCCCTAACCCACTACACATCGCTCCCTAATCCACTCTACATCGCTCCCTAATCCACCCTTCATCGCCCCTTTATCCTCTCCACATCGCTCCCTAATCCACTCTACATCGCTCCCTAACCCACTCTACATCGCTCCCTAACCCACTCCACATCGCTCCTTAACCCACTCTACATCGCTCCCTAACCCACTCTACATCGCCCCTTAACCCACTCTACATCGCTCCCTTATCCACTCTACATCGCCCCTTAACCCACTCTACATCGCTCCCTTACCCACTCTACATCGCCCCTTAACCCACTCTACATCGCTCCTTTACCCACTCTACATCGCTCCCTAACCCACTCCTCATAGCTCCTTAACCGACTCCACATCGCCCCTTAACCCACTCTACATCGCCCCTTAACCCACTACACATCGCTCCCTAATCCACTCTACATCGCTCCCTAATCCACCCTTCATCGCCCCTTTATCCTCTCCACATCGCTCCCTAATCCACTCTACATCGCTCCCTAACCCACTCTACATCGCTCCCTAACCCACTCTACATCGCTCCCTAATCCACTCTACATCGCCCCTTATCCACTCCACATCGCCCCTTTATCCACTCTACATCGCTCCCTAACCCACCCTTCATCGCCCCTTAACCCACTCTACATCGCCCCTTAACCCACTCTACATCGCCCCTTTACCCACTCTACATCGCCCCTTTATCCACTCTACATCGCTCCTTTATCCACTCTACATCGCCCCTTTATCCACTCTACATCGCTCCTTTATCCACTCTACATCGCCCCTTTATCCACTCCACATCGCCCCTTTATCCACTCCACATCGCCCCTTTATCCACTCTACATCGCCCCTTTATCCACTCTACATCGCTCCCTAATCCACTCTACATCGCTCCCTAATCCACTCTACATCGCTCCCTAATCCACTCTACATCGCTCCCTAACCCACTCTACATCGCCCCTTAACCCACTCTACATCGCTCCTTAAACCACTCTACATCGCTCCCTAACCGACTCCACATCGCTCCCTTACCCACTCTACATCGCTCCCTAACCCACTCCACATCGCCCCTTTATCCACTCTACATCGCCCCTTTACCCACTCTACATCGCTCCCTAACCCACTCTACATCGCCCCTTACCCACTCTACATCGCTCCTTAACCCACTCCACATCGCTCCCTAACCCACTCTTCATCGCCCCTTTACCCACTATACATCGCCCCTTACCCACTGTACATCGCTCCCTAACCCACTCTACATCGCTCCTCTATCCACTCTACATCGCTCCTTTACCCACTCTACATCGCTCCTTAACCCACTCCACATCGCTCCCTTATCCACTCTCCATCGCTCCCTAACTCACCTTACATCGCCCCTTAATCCACCCTACATCGCTCCTTTATCCACTCTACATCGCCCCTTACTCCACTCCACATCGCTCCCTAACCCACTCTACATCGCTCCCTAACCCACTCTTCATCGCCCCTTAACCCACTCTACATCTTTCCTTATCCACTCCACATCGCCCCTTTATCCACTCTACATCGCCCCTTTATCCACTCTACATCGCTCCCTAACCCACTCTACATCGCTCGAATCACCTCGCCATAATACCGCTATGACCTCCATAAACCATCCTCAAAACTTGTGCCTTGTCACCCTTCACTTCCCTTCTTCCACCTCTTGCCACTGCCATGTCCCATCATGTTCACCCTATCTCCAAATCTCTCGAATTAGCTCGTCTTATTAACGCTATGACCTCTATAAACCATTATAAGAATTTGCTGATACTGACCATTCTCTCACTGACGATGCTACTAAAAGAGCCTTGGATGGCATTGAGTCCAAGCTTGTTAGCCTTGGTCACCTTGCTGGTCAACTTGGCGGATTTGTTAGTGAGAGTGAGAGTGTTAAGAAAGCCGTTAAGAATGCTTAGATA
>NW_012237381.1:0-3992 GCF_000981445.1 Babesia bigemina
CCGTGCCTCCTGCAGAGGAAGCATGGAGTACTAACTACTGGACCATGAGGAAATTCCCTATTTGAGGATTTTATCTCAGTATTGTTCTTCTTGTATCTTTTTTTTTTTTTTCTCACAGCTTTATTGAGGTATCAGATCAGATCAAATCAGTCGCTCAGTTGTGTCCGACTCTTTGCAACCCCATGAATCGCAGCACGCCAGGCCTCCCTGTCCATCACCAACTCCCGGAGTTCACTCAGACTCACATCCAGCGAGTCAGTGATGCCATCCAGCCATCTCATCCTCTGGCGTCCCCTTCTCCTCCTGCCCCCAATCCCGCCCAGCATCAGAGTCTTTTCCAATGAGTCAACACTTAGCATGAGGTGGCCAAAGTACTGGAGTTTCAGCTTCAGCATCATTCCTTCCAAAGAAATCCCAGGGCTGATCTCCTTCAGAATGGACTGGTTGGATCTCCTTGCAGTCCAAGGGACTCTCAAGAGTCTTCTCCAACACCACAGTTCAAAAGCATCAATTCTTCAGCGCTCAGCCTTCTTCACAGTCCAACTCTCACATCCATACATGACCACTGGAAAAACCATAGCCTTGACTAGATGGACCTTTGTTGGCAAAGTAATGTCTCTGGTCATAACTTTCCTTCCAAGGAGTAAGCGTCTTTTAATTTCATGGCTGCAATCACCATCTGCAGTGATTTTGGAGCCCCAAAAAATAAAGTCAGGCACTGTTTCCACTGTTTCCCCTAACCCTAACCCTAACGCTATCCCTAACCCTAACCCTAACCCTAACCCATGAAGTGATGGGACCAGATGCCATGATCTTCGTTTTCTGAATGTTGAGCTTTAAGCCAACTTTTTCACTCTCCACTTTCACTTTCATCAAGAGGCTTTTGAGTTCCTCTTCACTTTCTGCCATAAGGGTGGTGTCATCTGCATATCTGAGGTTATTGATATTTCTCCTGGCAATCTTGATTCCAGCTTGTGCTTCTTCCAGTCCAGCGTTTCTCATGATGTACTCTGCATATAAGTTAAATAAGCAGGGTGACAATATGCAGCCTTGACGTACTCCTTTTCCTATTTGAACCTATTTTCCATGTCCAGTTCTAACTGTTGCTTCCTGACCTGCATATAGGTTTCTCAAGAGGCAGGTCAGGTGGTCTGGTACTCCCATCTCTTTCAGAATTTTCCACAGTTTATTGTGATCCACACAGTCAAAGGCTTTGGCATAGTCAATAAACCAGAAATAGATGTTTGTTTTTTGTTTTTTTTTTCCCCTGGAATCTCTTGCTTTTTTGATGATCCAGTGGATGTTGGCAATTTGATCTCTGGTTCCTCTGCCTTTTCTAAAACCAGCTTGAACATCAGGAAGTTCACAGTTCACATATTGCTGAAGCCTGGCTTGGAGAATTTTGAGCATTACTTTTCTAGAGTGTGAGATGAGTGCAATTGTGTGGTAGTTTGAGCATTCTTTGGCATTGCCTTTCTTTGGATTGGAATGAAAATTGACCTTTTCCAGTCCTGTGGCCATTGCTGAGTTTTCCAAATTTGCTGGCGTATTTAGTGCAGCACTTTCACAGCATCATCTTTCAGGATTTGAAATAGTTCAAGTGGAATTCCATAACCTCCACTAGCTTTGTTCATAGTGATGCTTTCTAAGGCCCACTTGACTTCACATTCCAGGATGTCTGGCTCTAGGTGAGTGATCACACCATCGTGATCATCTGGGACATGATCTTTTTTTGCACAGTTCTTCTGTGTATTCTTGCCACCTCTTCTTAATATCTTCTGCTTCTGTTAGGTCCATACCATTTCTGACCTTTATTGAGCCCATCTTCACATTTAATGTTCCCTTGGTATCTCTAATTTTCTTGAAGAGATCTCTAGTCTTTCCCATTCTGTTGTTTTCCTCTATTTCTTTGCATTGATCGCTGAGGAAGGCTTTCTTATCTCTCCTTGCTATTCTTTGGAACTCTGCATTCAGATGCTTATATCTTTCCTTTTCTCCTTTGCTTTTCGCTTCTCTTCTTTTCACAGCTATTTGTAAGCCCTCCTCAGACGCCTTAGGGAGCATCACTACAAACAAAGCTAGTGGAGGTGATGGAATTCCAGTTGAGCTATTTCAAATCCTGAAAGATGATGCTTTGAAAGTGTTGCACTCAATATGCCAGCAAATTTGGAAAACTCAGCAGCGGCCACAGGACTGGAAAAGGTCAGTTTTCATTCCAATCCCAAAGAAAGGCAATGACAAAGAATGTTCAAACTACCGCATAATTGCACTTATCTCACATACTAGTAAAATAATACTTAAAATTCTCTAAGCCAGGCTTTAGCAATACATGAACTGTGAACTTCCAGATGTTCAAGCTGGTTTTAGAAAAGGCAGAGGAACCAGAGATCAAATTGTCAACATCTGCTGGATCATTTAAAAATGCAAGAGAGCTCCAGAAAAACATATATTTCTGCTTTATTGACTATGCCAAAGCCTTTGACTGTGTGGTCACAATAAACTGTGGAAAATTCTGAAAGAGATGGGAACACCAGACCACCTGACCTGCCTCTTGAGAAACCTATATGCAGGTCAGGAAACAACAGTCAGAACTGGACATGGAATAACAGACTCGTTCCAAACAGGAAAAGGAGTACATCAAGGCTGTATATTATCACCCTGCTTATGTAATTTATATGCAGAGTACATCATGAGAAACGCTGGGCTGAAAGAAGCACAAGCTGGAATCAAGATTGCCGGGAGAAATATCAATAACCTCAGATATGCAGATGACACCACCCTTATGGCAGAAAGTGAAGAGGAACTAAAAAGCCTCTTGATGAAGGTGAAAGAGGAGCATGAAAAAGTTGGCTTAAAACTCAACATTCAGAAAACAAAGATCATGGCATCTGGTCCCATCACTTCATGGGAAATAGCTGGGGAAACAGTGTCAGACTTTATTTTTTGGGGCTCCAAAATCACTGCAGATGGTGATTGCAGCCATGAAATTAAAAGACGCTTACTCCTTGGAAGGAAAGCTATGACCAACCTAGATAGCATATTCAAAAGCAGAGACCTTAGTTTGCCAACAAAGGTCCGTCTAGTCAAGGCTATGGTTTTTCCTGTGGTCATGTGTGGATATGAGTGTTGGACTGTGAAGAAAGCTGAGCGCCAAAGAATTGATGCTTTTGAACTGTGGTATTGGAGAAGACTCTTGAGAGTCCCTTGGACTGCAAGGAGATCCAACCAGTCCATCCTAAAGGAGATCAGCCCTGGGATTTCTTTGGAGGGAATGATGCTAAAGCTGAAACTCCAGTACTTTGGCCACCTCATGCGAAGAGTTGACTCATTGGAAAAGACTCTGATGCTGGGAGGGATTGGGGGCAGGAGGAGAAGGGGACGACAGAGGATGAGATGGCTGGATGGCATCACTGACTCGATGGACGTGAGTCTGAGTGAACTCTGGGAGTTGATGATGGACAGGGAGGCCTGGCGTGCTGCGATTCATGGGGTCGCAAAGAGTCGGACATGACTGAGCGACTGAACTGAACCGACTAAACTGCTTACTCAGTGTGGGCCTCCTCTGTGGTAAATGAATCCCTCTCACTGGGTACACTGTGATTCCTAATGAATGCCTGAACTTAAAGGCTTCTAATTTCTTTGTTGGAAGTCTCAAGTGATACTGGCATCCACACAGTGCTCTACAAAGTCCCCTCTGTGTCATTCTCTGAACTAGTTCTAACCTCACTCTGGGTTTGGATTACAATCTCAAGGGATTCTGAGATTCAGATGCAAAATCTACAAAAAATGATATCCTGCAGCCTGTCCAGAAGTTTGTCAATGAAGAAGAGTTCAAAAAGAACCGGAGACTAAACTAGACCCCAGCACACAAGCAAACACATTATAAAAAGTGACAACCATCTCTTTTAATTGCTCATGTGTCTCTCTCTGATTATTCTTTTGTTTTTCCTAACACATATTTTGTGTCCTAACCCACCAGACCTTTGAATACC
>NW_012237382.1:0-2862 GCF_000981445.1 Babesia bigemina
GGATGCTGCTAAACATCCTGAAATGTACAGGGCACCTCCTCACAATTGAGAACTGTCAAGTTCAAAATGTCAAGATGAAGAAGTCAAGAATCCCTGTGTTAAAGCTAAAGACAGGTTTCTGTACCTTGTGCATCCGAACACTAAGAAAGAGGCACAATCATAGTGGGCCCATTTGGATTTTGAAGGCAACATACACCACATCTGGATGTATTTCTCTGAGCCATTTACTTAGAAACCTGTGTTCCCAGAAAATAAAAAGGCTCTGCAGCAGGTCCAGGCTCTGCCAATCAAGTCTAATAATCCAGAAGATCTAAGTTTCTGTGACGAGTGAGGATGCTGTATGGACCCCTGCACAAATCCCGATAAGAGATTCAAAGCACAGGACCTCAAGTTTTTTACACTATACCATGCTCTCTTATGCTAAAAAAGCACTAGATTCTGATAGACTGGATCGTGATGACATAAAGACTGATGTTCTCTGATCTGCCAGTCTTGAAGTGCCATGACATGAGACATGTGCATGTGTGCTAAGTCACTTCAGTCATCTCCAACTCTTTGTGACACATGGACCATAGCCCGCCAGGTTCCTCTGTGCATTAGATTCTCCAGGCAAGAACACTGGAGTGGGTTGCTGTGCCCTCCTCCAGAAGATCTTCCCATCCCAGGGACTGAATCCACTTCACTGGGCCACAATGAGCTCAGATCTTGCTCAAGTAATATTCTAGGTGTTTCTGTGAGGTGTTTTCAAATGAAATTAATATTTAAATCAGTGTGTGTTAGTGGCTCAGTTTTCTGATTCTTTGTGACCCCATGGACTGCAGCCCACCAGGCTCCTCTATCCATGGGATTTCCCAAGCAAGATTATTGGAATGAGTTGCCAGTTCCTATTCTAGGGGATCTTCTTGACCCAGGGATAAAACCCAGGTTTCCTGTCTCCTGCATTGGCAGGAGGAGACAGTCAAATTCTGGAAATACTACCTACTAGCTTTGTGGCATAGGGTTATTTGAACATCTCTCTGGTTAACAGATATGATCAAGAGATTTATTTGTAAAGAATCAATGCAATGTCCATCAATTAGACAATTTTGTTTTAAAAAATAAAATCTAGGTATGTAATCTGAAAAACAGATTAATAGCATTTGTTAATCAAGAGCCCTGTAAATAAACCAAACATTTAAAATCATCTATTATAGAATATGACCCATGGTAAACTCTCAATAAACATTAATTTTTCTTCTTTATGTCATTAATTCTTACATATTTAAGCCAAGTCTGGTCAGTGGTAAAGAATCTGCCTGCCAGTGCAGGATACGCAGATTTGATCACTGGATTGGCAAGATCCGCTGGAGAAGGAAACGACAATCAACTCCAGTATTCTTGCCTGGGGAATCCCACAGACAGAGGAGCTTGGAGGACTACAGTCCATGGGGTCTCAAAGAGTCAAACACAACTTAGTGACTAAACAACAACAACATGTCACTGGTAAATATTTTGGACATATATCTTTAATCTGCTTACAGTAAGCTCAGTTCAGTTCAGTTCAGTCGCTCAGTCATGTCTGACTCTTTGTGACCCCATGAATCGTAGCACGCCAGGCCTCCCGGTCCATCACCAACTCCCAGAGTTTACCCAAACTCATATCCAATGAATTGGTGATGCCATCCAGGCGTCTCATCCTCTGTCGTCCCCTTCTCCTCCTGCCCTCAATCTTTCCCAGCATCAGGGTCTTTTCAAATGAGTCAGTTCTTCGCATCAGGTGGCAAAAGTATTGGAGTTTCAGCTTCAACATCAGTCCTTCCAATGAACACCCAGGACTTATCTCCTTTAGGATGGACTGGTTGGATCTCCTTGCAGACCAAGGGACTCTGAAAAGTCTTCTCCAACACCACAGTTCAAAAGCATCAACTCTGGTGCTGAGCTTTCTTTATAGTCCAAATCTCACATCCATACATGACTCTGGTAAAACCATAGCCTTGACTAGATGGACTTTTGTGGGCAAAGTAATTTCTTGACTTTTTTTAATATGCTCCCTAGGTTGGGCATAACTTTACTTCCAAGGAGTAAGCATTTTTCAATTTCATGGCTGCAATCACCATCTGCAGTGATTTTGGAGCCCCCCAAAGTAATGTCAGCCACTGTTTCCACTGTTTCCCCATCTATTTCCCATGAAGTGATGGGACCAGAGGCCATGATTTAGTTTTTTGAATGTTGAGCTTTAAGCCAATTTTTTCACTCTCCTCTTTCATGTTCATCAAGAGGCTCTTTAGTTCCTCTTCACTTTCTGCCATTAGAGTAGGATCATCTGCATATCTGAGGTTGTTGCTATTTTTCCCAGCAAACTTCCTTTTGTTGTTGTTTTCTTAACTGTGTGAATTCCCAATCTTAGAAACTGCTGGTTAACTTTGGTTGTGATTCATCCAGCCCAGAATTGCACATGATGTATTCTGCAGAGAAGTTAAATAAGCAGGCTGACAATATACAGCCTTGCCGTGCTCCTTTCCCAATTTTGAACCAGTCTGTTGTTCCAGGTCCAGTTCTAACTGTTGCTTCTTGACCTGCATACAGGTTTCCCATGAGACAGGTAGGGTGATCTAGTAGTCCCATGTATTTAAGTATTTTCCAGTTTGTTATGATCTACACAGTCAAAGACTTTAGTGTAGTCAATAAAGCAAAAAGAGGTGTTTTTCTGGAATTTCCTTGCTTTCTCTACAATCCAACAAATGTTGGCAACTTGATCTCTTGTTCCTCTGCCTCTTTTAGACTCAAGCTTGTACATCTGGAAGTTTTCAGTTCAAGAACTGCTGAAGCCTAGCTTGAAGTATTTTAAGCATAACCTTACTATATATATACTATATATAACAC